>NW_026729369.1:0-85100 GCF_030272615.1 Cryptomeria japonica | reverse complement strand
AGAGAGGGAATTAGATGGGTGTAAGGATGAAGAGGGAGATAGCTCGAGGGATAGGAGAATAAGGGAATTGTGAGAGCTATAGAGGGGAGGGACAAAGAAGAGTATGTATCTATAAGCATGAAGAGCTCGAGAAGAGGCAAGGGGAGAGAGAGAATATGAGATCTAGTTCATAGAGAGAGATGGAACTACGAGATGGGGGTTTCTATGTAAACATTTGGCGCTCTCCCTATTTGGTGCAAGCCAAATGTGGAATATGGACCACATTAAAATCCATTCATCACATTTGGCGCATGCCAAATAGGGCGAGCGCCAAATATGGCGTGCGCTAAATAGGGCGAGCGCCAAATATGGCGTGTGCCAAATAGGGCAAGCGCCAAATATGGCGTGCGCCAAATAGGGCGAGCGCCAAATATGGCATGCACCAAATGGCCCGCTTTGGGAAACACCAAACCTATGGGTTGGATTTGCCTTGGGCTTCCAACCTGTTAGGGTTTCAAGTAGATCCGAAGCAAATATGAACTAACAATTATATGCAGATTTAAATACAAAAGATAAAGAAATAAAACAAGACACGGATAACACAGAGATTTAACGTGGTTCACCCAGAATGGGTTACGTCCACCATACACAGCCATCCAATCTTTCTTATTATCCAGCAAAAACAGTACATCAACCTTACAATGCCCTTAAGCATCCCAGCCACTTATAACATGCATTTTTAGGGCAACAAACAAAGTCGGCCTTTTTAGGGTTTTATTACAATGTCGGTTTTCATCAACGAAATTTTCTCGGGGGCTACCGCCCCCAAACCCCTGCCCGGGGCCCGGCCCGGCCCCGGACCCCGACGAGGATACATGCTGAGTGTACAGTACTTTGCTGATCAGTCGCCACATTTCAACAATCTTCCACTTGGAGACTGATCAGGCTCCACACCAAACAATCTCCCACTTGGAGACTGATCAGGCTCCACACCAAACAATCTCCCACTTGGAGACTGATACTACACGACACCACTGTACATGCAACATCTGCTGGATAAAACTCTAGGACTTGACTGGTATAAATTCCACAATTATCAATCAAGAAGACCAACAGAAACTGATGAAGAAATCAGCTTCTCCTGTGGAACTGCCTTTGTGAACATATCAGCAGGATTCTCACTTGTGTGAATCTTCTCAAGCCGTAACTGACCCTCCTCCAAAACAGTTCAGATGAAGTGGTACTTGAGCTGAATGTGCTTTGTCCTTGAATGAAAAGCAGAGTTCTTCGCAAGATGAATGGCACTCTGGCTATCAGTATATAATGGGCTATCCTCTTGTGTCTGACCCAATTCCTTCAGAAAATATTGCAACCAAATCATTTATTTGCTGGCTTCTGTAGCAACAACATACTCAGCTTCAGTGGTTGAAAGTGCAACAACCTTTTGTAGCCTAGAAATCCAACTAACTGCAGTTCCCCCTATAGTAAAAACATACCCTGTAGTACTCCTCCGTGAATCAATATCACCAGCCAGATCAGAGTCAACAAATCCACTTAGAGAAGCATTAGATCCTTTGAAACATAATGCCTTCATAGTAGTTCCTTTCAAATACCGAAGAATCCATTTCACAGCATTCCAATGTTCCATACCCGGATTACTCATAAACTTGCTCACAACTCCCACTGCATGTGCAATATCTGGCCTTGTGCATACCATTGCATACATCAGACTACCAACAGCTGATGAATACGGGATGTTAGACATTTTATTAACCTCTTCCGGTGCCTTTGGGCACATCTCCTTAGTCAATTTGAAATGACTAGCCAAAGGTGTACTAACTGCTTTTGCATCCTGCATGTTAAATCTTTTCAACACCTTCTTTATATACTCACATTGGGACAAATTCAAGGTTCTATTTTTCCTGTCCCGTGTAATCCTCATACCGAGAATTTGCTTAGTTGCACCCAAATCCTTCATAGCAAATGACCTGGCTAATTTTTGTTTAAGATCATTTATATGTTGCATGTTAGACCCAGCAACAAGCATGTCATCAACATAAAGCAATAGGATAATATAACTGCCATTATCAAATCTCTTAAAATATATACAATAATCAAAATGACATCTATGATGTAGCGTCCTAAAATTGTGACACTTGCAATTTCGACTGCATTTCGGTCTTCACAATGGCGATGCAACACGCAACCTGAATGGAGACCCTGAAACTTGCTCACGACACCAAAAACTGCATTTTTCAAGCACCCTGGCCTGAACCTCCTTGCACCCAGTTGTCCCGGGAGGTGGGACCAGAGCGCCCAGCGCCCTGGTCCCTCAAGACCAGGGCGCCCAGCGCCCTAGTCCCCAGGACCATGGCGCCCAGCACCCTGGTCCCTGGGTCTTATTTTGGGCCCGGTCTCCTAAGGAGATTGCGAGTCTTTTTGTTTGCAATTTGGAAATTATATTTCCTAGTCGGCCTAAGGTCGGGAAAATCAGTCTATCAGCCCTAATTGACAAGTATATAAACTACATTTTTCTCTCTCATTTGGAGATAACATATACATGACGGAAAAAGCGTGGAAACTATACTCAAGCATTCAAGCATTCAAGCATTCAAGCAATTGATCATTTCAAGTCTCCATTCAAGGCTAAGTGTTGCATTCAAGTCAAGGATTCAACCATTGAAGAGGAGATCACTTACTACATGCTACTACTACATACAACAAACAACAACATCTAAACCTTCGCACATAAGGATACAAACATCCTTAGAACAAGGTATTAGTACTTGTTTTACACTACAGTCATTTACATTTACAGCACTTGCTCATTTCTTGGTTAATTCCAAAACTAGGGTTTGACCTAAAGGCAAACCCCTAATCCCTAACCCCCCAATCGTCTTCGCTTTTCTGTGTGTAGGTTGCAGGTACGCGGCTGAGATTGAAGATCTGGAATCCTTGTGCAGAGACGAACAGATCCCACTTCGTTTCGTGGATTTTTCGGAGGACCGTGGCGCCGGACGCCATCGTCCTGACAACTTTTGCTCAAATTTGCAGGACAGCGCCGTATCGACATTCTACTGCTAATTCCAGGTCCGCAGCTTCATCCTATAACCCGAACTCAGTTTATAAGCAAATCTTTGTCACTTTCTATGCATTCCTAGCTTAATTTCCTTAAACAACATTCTTTACAAAAGAGGGTAGCCTTGCTTTCCTAACCCTTGAAATTCATTTAGCATCCAATCTTACATTGTGTGGGATTGGATCTTATGAGTTTCAACCCCTCTTTTGAATGTAAAGTCTCTCCCTCAAGTGAAAAACCATCGAATCCTAGCGAACCTCCCTTCTCTCTCCTCGGAGTTGGAAGAGGGGAGAGCAACTAGGGTTCGATCGCGATTTTTCCGCTTTACATTTTGGTGAACCCGACGTGAACATCCTTTCTGATTTTTCATGCTTAGATCTGAAAAAATTGATTACATTTCCATGTTTGATCTTTAGCAAAATTTTAAAGGTGATTGCATAAAAACCCTAAATTTTCTTTTTGAACATTGAACTTGCAAAATGTTTAATTGTTAATGCTTGCTTCAGATCTGCCCTTCTATTACAAATTATCAGTTCATATTTGTGCTTTAATTTTGAAAATTAAGCGGTTAAGTGTCAAAACCCTAATTTTTGAAACCCTCTTGATTCAACCTTTGTCCGACAATTTCACTGATCAAAACATCTCCAAATCAGCTGTAACTTTGGATTCTGCAATAAAATCACAATATCTTTCATCCCTAAAAATTTGGAAAAAAGTTGCGAGGACCGTGTGCACTCCGAGCGCCATCGTCCCCAACATTTTTTTTCGAAATTTTGGGAGCGAGATCTTACTATATTTTCCTGCTAAAATCCAGAATTTTGGCTGATTTTATCAATTATAACACTTTCAAAATTACAGTCAAAGTTGGTCTTGTGATTGCTTGGTCTAAGGCTCCTAATCATTCAAAAATTGTGGAAATTGAAATTTTGTGTCAAAACTGTGTTCTTACTATCATAAATCTGAAAAGTGTATTTGCATTCATTTGAAATTTCAGTGCTTTATTCAAATTCTTGCATTTTGTGACTTTTGAAATTAAGTGCTTAATTACAACAACTTCGATTTCCGCTTTCAAAATTGAATTTTGCGTGAAATTGAGTCAATTTTTGAATTTCAAAACTTGCATTGCTTTTGACATTCCCTCTAAAACCATAAAATTCAAAATTTCAATTTCCCTCTCTTTTTCAAAATTCAAATTTTTGCATTTTTCGACAATCTGGGTAGGGTTCAATTTTGAGATTGCAACTTTAATTTGGCCTATCTACAGATCGTAAAATCCCTCAATTTTTTCAGATTAGCTCTAAAATCATCATACCTTTCATCCCTGCAAATTTCGAAAAAAGTTGCAAGGACCGTGTTGCACTCCGAGCGCCACGGTCCCGAACATTTTTTCTAAAATTTCGGGAGACTGTTGTGATTGCATTTAACAGCTTAAATCTGGAAGATTGGCTGGTTTACTGAAAATTGCTACCTCTAAATTCAAAATTTCCTCTTCCTTTCTAGTGCATGAGTTTTACAACAATAAGCCCTACTTACACTATTCCCGTTAGACGAAGCCGTAGAATTAAGTCTTTCTGAGGTTTAACTACCGAGGAGATGGAACCTAATTTGAATAGCCTTTTTAACAAGGACATGGGTAATTCCTCTAATCCTCCTAATGATGAAGAAGCTCTCCATGAGGTTTCTGTAGAACAACTTTCGAAATTGGATAACCAATTTGACGATTTTCACCAATGGATGTCTCATGAGTATCCCGATAGTCAAGCTCTTCCTTTAATTGAGGGTTTAAAACGCATGCTTCAAAGTGATAAGAATGGAATTGATATCTTGCGTGGTATTGCACACATTGTGGATTCGAATGTGATGCCTATGAAGAGTTGTGCTAAAACTTTAGGTTATACACAACCTCCTACACAAGTCAATCATTCTATTCCTTTGACCACTCCTATTGCTAGCATACCTACCTTTACATCAAACATAATGGCTACTTCTATACAAGACATTCCCCCTGTGATCACTAGTCATGGGGGCAATCCCTCTTCTTCAATTAACCCTATTCCTTCATTCAATCCGACTTCTTCATACATTCCTTCAATGAGTGTTCCCATTACATCTTCACAAATGCACATGACGCAAGGGGGCAATTCATTCAACCATTCTATTCCTCCTTGTAGTGTTCCTCCTATCCAGTCATCCCCTATGGTTGACTATCATAGGGTCCCACCACCTTACTCTCTACCTTCTTTCAATAACATAACACCTCCATCTCAATCTAACACACCTAATATGAATTCTTCGACTGAAGCGACCATTAACAATCTTGCACAGACTGTCTCTTCTTTACAGCAACAAATTGCCTCTATGAATCAATCTAAGTTTAGTGTGCCCACATTTGATGTTGCGAGCCCACTTTCTCTTGACATTGTTCGAGCTGTCCCTCCTAAACATGTTGAAATCCCGCATTTGGAGCTTTATAATGGTAAAGGTGATCCTCTAACACATGTTAAGACTTTTCAAACAATTTGTACTGATTTTGCTTATGACCCAAGGTTGCTTGCAAAATTGTTTACTAGAACATTAAGAGACAAAGCCCTACAATGGTATTGCTCGTTGCCTTCTTATTCTATTACTTCTTTCGAACAACTTGCAAATGCTTTCATTCAACAATTTCAAAACAATATAAGTCCTAAAGTTACTTTGATTGATTTAATGCATTGTAAACAAGGTGTTAAAGAAAAAGTGACTGATTTCATTGGTAGATATAAGCATTTGTATGCTCAAATTTCTTTTCCAGTGCCTGATAATGATATTCAAAGAATCTTTATTTCTAATTTGCAAAAAGATATTCGAGACAAACTTCTGTTTTCTGAGTTTACTTCTTTCCAACAGTTGTGTGCCACTCTTCACAATTATCAACTGACTGTGAGTCAAATGGAACAATCACATCCTATGGCTCCGAGTGATAAGGGTGATAGCAGTCAACAACCATTTGGGAAGATTAAACCGAACAGAGATTCCATCAAATTCAATGAAAACATCATCAACAACAATGTGAATGCAGCATCAGGTGTGCCTCCTATTTCTAAATTTTTCAAGAAAGAAAGAAAGTATACTCCTTTGAATGAATCATTGCATGGTATTATGAATAAGTTATTGGAACAAAATGTGCTTACTCTTCCTCCTATAAGACAAATTGATCCTGCAAAGATTACTTCACCTTATTTTGATCATAAAGCTTTTTGTCATTTTCATCGTCAGCCTGGTCATGATACTGAAAAATGTTTTTCTTTAAAGGGTAAAATTCAGGATTTGATTGATAATAATACTATTTCTGTTTCTGGAGTGAATGATAAAGGCAACACATCTGTAGCTCCTCCTAACCAAAATCTTCATATTTTTACTGATCCATTACCTTCTCATACTTCTCATACCTCTAATGCGATTGAGACTAATCATTCTTCTTTATCATCTGATGGTCTTGTGTCTATGACTCCGAATGTGATTAACTTTGTAGAGCAGCAAGAAAACCCTAAAGAACCTTCCATCACATTTGATTCTAGTGAAACCATTAGAGCACCTGATGGTCCTTTATACATAGTTGCAAAAGTCAAGAATACACCTTGCCGTGGAGTGCTTATTGACCCTTCGTGCATGGTTAATGTTATTACTGAAGAATTTCTTTTTACTTTGCAATTGAATCAAGTGATCTATGACAAAACAGATGTGGTTGTGAAATTATTTGATGCATTTTCTTCTCCTGCAATTGGTTCTATTACATTGCCCATTGAGGTCCATAACAAATCCCTTGATGTGAACTTTGCTATTATTCCATCTTCCGAACAATTTCGTGTGAAGCTTGGCGATCCTCGGCTATCTTCCATGAAAGCTATTGCTTCTCCTATACATAAGTGTTTGAAATTTCCCCATAATGGTGAAGTTGTTACTGTCAATCATAGTCTCTTTAAAGCAGCTGAAAGAACTTCTAGCGTTCCTATTGATTACTTTTGGCCTAAACAATTCCAATCTCTTCCTCCGCGAAGTGATCATCTTTTCAAATCTTATCAAAAGTGGAAAACAGATATGATCCTATCTCTAAGTGAACCTATAACACCTAAACTTGACATTCCTATTGTTCTTGAGAAGGAAGTTCTTCCTTTGAAAGATAAAACTAATGTCTTTCCTCAAGAAGATTCCCAACCCATCCCCATGGATGTAACTATGTCTATGCCTGATAAATCTTCTAAAAGTAGACCTATACCTCCTCGTCATGATGGACTTGGTCTTCTTCCTAAACCAAAAATTCCTCCTTTATATGGAGCAGTTCCTCCTCCTGCCTTTTATAGAGAAAAGAGACCTTCTTCTTCTCCTATTATCCAGCCTAAGAGACCACAACCTAAACACCCAAGTGATAAGGATGAGAACATTCCTCCTCCTCTATCTTCTACACTTCCTACTAAGACTAGATGAAATCGTTCTGCACGTGAACGCCGACGAAAGCGTCGTCTTAGGGCTCAAGCAGCCGCTTCTCAAAATTTACAATCTCCAAAGACACCTTCAACAAGCATTATTCCATTTTCTCCTCAGCCAGATATTGAGCCTAAATCTCCTAAACATAAGATGCATGATGGTCTTGATCCTGTGCGAGTTAAAGATCCTATTTTTATAAATCTTGATGATGATATAGATGAAAATGTTATTCATGATGAAAATGTTACTCCGCTTGCTTCTGATAGTGAATATGAACTTGTTGATGTTGATAACCATTTATCTAATGAATTTTCTAAAGCACTTATCCTAGCTCCAAGACAAGAACAACGTGGCTTGGAACATGAACATAGCCCTTGTTTGGATCTTGTGATAGCTCCATCTGCTGTGTTGGATGTTCCTCCTCTAGCGTGTTCCCTGCCTTCCCGAAACATTGATCAGCAAGATCGGGGGGTAGATGACATGCTAGACTAGTTACATTAGCATAGCAGATTCTCTCCCCCTCTCTTTTGTTACTTCTTCTATATGTTATTCTCATTCTTCTATTTGTCGTCCTTAGTGTTGTCTACTTGAGGATGATGCAAAGCATTGAGATCTCTTTGGTCTCTCTCATGTTGACTCAAAAGACACATGTGTTCCCTTCTTCTAGGTGACCTTCCTTGATTGGGGAATGAAGAATAATTATGCATACATACATATGATATATATACATGACTTATCATACAGCATACTGACCCCGAGGAAAGCGAAGTCACCTCGTGCTTTGTGTTTATTATCCTTGGGTTTATCTCACACTTGGGGGCTAAATCTTTGCGATAATGTGCTCCTTTCCCTTCTCATTTCTTATGTGTATCACTACGTTAAAACTATCACCCCCGTTGAGGCATGTGCGATCGCTTTAACGTAGGGGGCATACACCCTGTCTATCCTTTCACGATACTTGAAAATTTCTTGGCAAACTTAGCTTTGCCTTGAAAATTTTTGGTAATTCTCTTGCATGACTCATAGTGAGGGAACCTTACTACTGACAGTCATGGTTCTCCCTCGTGATCTTCCCTTTTACTTTGTCAATCGAAGTCGTAAGATCCTTATTCCACTGGGGGCTTGGTGTATCTTGCCTCCTTGACGTGGTGAAAGTCTATTCAATGTTGTTTCCTTGTACTTTACCGGAAGTATGAGCACACATACTCCCGCTAAAGTGGGGGCTAAATGTAGCATCCTAAAATTGCGACACTTGCAATTTCGACTGCATTTCGGTCTTCACGATGGTGACGCAACACGCAACCTAAATGGAGACCCTGAAACTTGCTCACGACACCAAAAACTGCATTTTTCAAGCACCCTGGCCTGAACCTCCTTGCACCCTGCTGTCCCGGGAGGTGGGACCAGAGCGCCCAACGCCCTGGTCCCTAGGTCCTATTTTGGGCCCGGTCTCCTAAGGAGATTGCGGGTCTTTTTGTTTGCAATTTGGAAATTATATTTCCTGGTCAGCCTAAGGTTGGGAAAATCAGTCTATCAGCCCTAATTGACAAGTATATAAACTACATTTTTCTCTCTCATTTGGAGATAACATATACATGACGGAAAAAACGTGGAAACTATACTCAAGCATTCAAGCATTCAAGCATTCAAGCAATTGATCATTTCAAGTCTCCATTCAAGGCTAAGTGTTGCATTCAAGTCAAGGATTCAACCATTGAAGAGGAGATCACTTACTACATGCTACTACTACATACAACAAACAACAACATCTAAACCTTCGCACATAAGGATACAAACATCCTTAGAACAAGGTATAAGTACTTGTTTTACACTACAGTCATTTACATTTACAGCACTTGCTCATTTCTTGGTTAATTCCAAAACCGGGGTTTGACCTAAAGGCAAACCCCTAATCCCTAACCCCCCAATCGTCTTCGCTTTTTTGTGTGTAGGTTGTAGGTACGCGACTGAGATTGAAGATCTGGAATCCTTGTGCAGAGACGAACAGATCCCACTTCGTTTCGCGGATTTTTTGGAGGACCGTGGCGCCGGGCGCCATCGTCCTGACAAATTTTGCTCAAATTTGTAGGATAGCGCCGTATCGACATTCTACTGCTAATTCCAGGTCTGCAGCTTCATCCTATAACCCGAACTCAGTTTATAAGCAAATCTTTGTCACTTTCTATGCATTCCTATCTTAATTTCCTTAAACAACATTCTTTACAAAAGAGGGTAGCCTTGCTTTCCTAACCCTTGAAATTCATTTAACATCCAATCTTACATTGTGTGGGATTGGATCTTATGAGTTTCAACCCCTCTTTTGAATGTAAAGTCTCTCCCTCAAGTGAAAAACCATCGAATCCTAGCGAACCTCCCTTCTCTCTCCTCGGAGTTGGAAGAGGGGAGAGCAACTAGGGTTCGATCGCAATTTTTCCGCTTTACATATGATAACCGTGTTCAGCCATGAAACTATCAAATTTTAAATACCATTGTCGGGGTGCTTGCTTTAGGCCATACAGACTTTTCTTCAACCTGCACACCAAGTTCTCTTTACCTTTGACCTCATATCCCTGTGGTTGCAACATGTAAATTTCCTCCTCCAGATCTCCATGGAGAAAAGTTGTTTTGACATCTAATTGTTCAAGATGTAAATCATCTACAGCCACAAGACTAAGTACGGTTCTAATTGAAGTCATTTTTACAACTGGAGAAAATATTTCATCATAATCTATACCCTTTTTCTATGCAAAACCTTTTACCACGAGTCTGGCCTTATATCTTTTCTGACCTCCTTCCTCCTCCTTCAGTCGATAAACCCATTTGTTAGGCAAGGCTCTTTTTTCTGCAGGTAAAGGGACTAAGTCCCAAGTCTTGTTTTTCATCAAGGAGTCCATCTCCTCTTTCATGCCTAGCTCCCACTGTTGTTTGGCATCTACCTGCATTGCTTCTTCATATTCTTCTGGTTCACCAGAATCCGTTAATAAAATAGAATACAAGGAAGGAGAAAATCTTTCAGGCGGTCTACTTGTCCTCATAGAACGTCTAACACTTGCAAGAGTTTGTGGGACCATCTATTGTTGCTGAGCATCAGGTACCTGTGGCATTTCATTTTCAAGAATCTCATCCAACACCACATATTCTTGTTTGTCCTGTTCATGCTTCTTTTCTTGCATCTGTTCTTTATACATAACCTTCTCATTGAATATAACATCTCTACTTCTAATTATTTTCTTGTTTTCAAAATCCCATAACCGATAGCCATATTCATCTATCCCATATCCAATGAAGGTACATTTCTGGGATTTAGCATCAAGCTTGGTTCTATTTTCTTTATCAACATGGACAAAAGCTTCGCAACCAAAAGTTTTTAGAAAAGAATAATTTACCTTTTTACCAGTCCATGCCTCCTCTGGAATACCACCATTCAAAGGGGTTGAAGGTCCTCTATTTATCAAATAGACAGTAGTATGTACAACATCTGCCCAAAAATGTAAAGGCAATCCAGCATGCAATCTCATGCTCCTCGCATGTTCCATGATGGTCCTATTCATTCTCTCTGACACACCATTTTCCTGTGGAGTTCCTGGAACTGTCTTCTGCTTTCGAATCCCATTTAAGGAACAGTAATCTTCAAATGCTTTGCTGCAATACTCACCTCCATTATCCGATCTGAGACACTTCAACTTTTTTCCTGTCTCATTCTCAACCAAAGCTTTCCATTTCTTAAAAGTTTCAAAAATATCTGATTTTTGTTTTAGGAAATATACCCATGTTTTTCTAGTTGAGTCATCAATAAAAATAACATAATAACAAGAGCCACCAAGAGATGATACTTGAGCCGGTCCCCATACATCTGAATGTACAAGCTCTAACTTCTCACTTTTCTTCTCTTTCCCAACCTTGAGAAATCTGACTCTTTTCTGTTTACCATAAACACAGTTTTCACAGAACTCTAAATCAATCTTCTTTAGTCCTAGCAATAGATTTTTAGAGTGAAGGATTTTCATTCCTTTCTCACTCATGTGCCCAAGCCTATGGTGCCACATTATCGAATCTGTTCTTGCAACATTTATTGTTGTTGTCCCTGCAGTAACTTTATCTGTAACAGCTAAGGTGGAGTAAGTGTTACCAGTACACAGATATAATGTGCCTACCTTTGCACCTTTAGCTACTACTAATGATCCTTTAGTGACCTTCCACATACTGTCTGAGAAGGTAACTATGCAACCTTCACTACCTAGTTGCCCTGCAAAAATTAAATTTCTTCTTAAATTAGGAACATGTCTTACCTCCTGGAGAAACCAGTCATTACCATTCTGCAACTTGATCTTTATCTTTCCTTTTCCAACAATTTGACAGGGCTCATCATCACCCAAATATACCTATCCAAAATCACCTTGAACATAATCTAGAAAATATTTTCTGTGGGGTGTAGCATGAAATGAAGCCCCAGAATCTATTACCCAGGAATCATTAACATTATCCAAACATAAGATTAAAGCATCTTGTAAAGTATTATTTGCAATATTAGCTTCCTTACTGTCATTTTCATTTTTGTCTCCTTCTTTGTTTTTCCGAGACCAACAGTCTTTCTTTAGATGACCAGGCTTTCCGCAGTACCAGCAATCTTTCTTTCCTCTAGATTGAGAGCATCCTTTCTTTGACTTCCCTCGTGACTTCTCATTCCCAGGGCCTTTTCCTCTTTCCTTTGATCTTCCTCTGTTCTCCACATTCAAAACACTACCCGATGATGTTGAAGTCTCACCTGTGCTTTTCCTTCGCATTTCCTCGCTTAGGATAACACCAACAATATCATCAAATACCAAAGTATTTTTACCAGAGACAGAGTTACTTACAGCCATAACCAAGCTATTCCAGCTTTCTGGCAAAGAACATAAAATCAAGAGAGCCCTAACCTCTTCTGCAAAGGTAATTTTTACCAAAGACAATTGACTGGTAATTGTATTAAATTAATTTAAGTGCTTCGCTACAGATCCTCCCTCACTCATTTTCAAATTAAACAAATGCTTCATAAGAAATACCTTATTTGAAGCCGAGGGTTTCTCATACAACTTAGCCAATGTTGCCATCAAATCTACAGTCATTTTTGCTTCTATTATATTGAATGCTACAGACGACGCAAGGCACAATCGAATGGATCCCAGTGCCTTTCTATCTAAAATGTCCCACTCTTCATCTGATATTGTGGTCAGTTTCTTTGCTTTTCCTTCCAATGGCCACCACAAATCCTTTTGATACAGGTAATCCTCCATCTGCATTTTCCATAACTGATAATTCTGGCTGTTAAACTTTTCGACCTTGAATTTGGAATCCTCCATTGCTCCCACTCAAATCTGAAAGTCCTGCCAATTTACAGAAAACCTCGCTCTGATACCAATTGTTAGGGTTTCAAGCAAATCCGAAGCAAATATGAACTAACAATTATATGCAGATTTAAATACAAAAGATAAAGAAATAAAACAAGACACAGATAACACAGAGATTTAACGTGGTTCACCCAGAATGGGTTACATCCACCATACACAGTCGTCCAATCTTTCTTATTATCCAGCAAAAATAGTACATCAACCTTACAATGCCCTTAAGCATCCCAGCCGCTTATAACATGCGTTTTTAGGGCAACAAACAAAGTTAGCCTTTTTAGGGTTTTATTACAATGTCGGTTTTTATCAACGAAAAACTGCAAAAAAAAATTTCTCGGGGCCTGCCGCCCCCGAACCCCCGCTTTTCTCGGGGGTTGCCACCCCCAAACCCCTACCCGGGGCCCGGCCTGGCCCCAGACCCCGGTGAGGATACATGTTGAGTGTACAGTACTTTGCTGATCAGTCGCCACATTTCAACACAACCCAAAGGTTTGGACGACCATTTCAAGCTAGAGACGTGTTTTTATCAAAACATTGAAAATTTTGACATATTTTTGGTCGTGTTCTCCGTCAGGTTTGCACATGTTTCAATGAAATTAAAAAAAAATACTGTGGTAAAATTGAGCTCCCTCTTAGGTATCCAACAATGTAATTTATTTCAAATTTTGATTGCGTTAAGTCTTTCATCTATAATTTCTTTTGTTAGTGTGTCCATTTTTTGTCAAAAACCAACATGCACTATTCTGGGTATAAATTTTTACACGTTCATCAGATTTTGAAAAAACTTACATTTTTAGAAACTAGACTCCATTCTACACAATTTTAAAAAAAAAAGGTTTTGATTTTTGATTAGTTTTCAATGATTTTAGGGGGGAGCATGCTCAAATTTTTATTTTTCAAGATGTGTCCACTTCGAAAATTAGTAAAAAATCATATTCTCATTAAAAAATTAATTGAAAAATCTGGCATAAACTACAAGGTGTTAGCTAATTTCTCACTGAAGCGATTTTAAAAATTCAAAAAAAAGGTTAACATTTTAGGGGGGCCACAACAGACGCTATGTTATGTTTTTTGCATAAAAATAGGACCACTTTTTGTGGCCCCCCTTTTTGAAGCTCTTAATCTCCACCATTTTCAAAAAAAATTAGTAGTTTAGAAAGTAGACTTGAAGCACTTTGACTCTTGTTCTTGTTGCATCTTCAAATTTGGAGTGTAACTATCTTCAATTTGTCATTGAAGTTCAAACTTTGCTGATTTTAGAAAAAAAAAGTGGCATCTTAAGACCCCCTTTTGGTACCACAACTTGGTGCACATACCCATATTGTTGGTTGACATCCATGACAGTAATACCAATTGACATTAATGACAATAGTGCACATACATCTCCCATACCGGTTGACATCAATGACAACACAATACCAACAATATCCCCCTTTGGCATTGATGTCAGCACATGTAGTATCTGGTATACTATAGATTCTTCCTCCCCCTTTTACAACAATGGCAAAGGGCACTGACAAGGTTTCTCTCCTCCTTTTACCTTCATACTTTTCATCTTCTCAAATCATAACACTTGAGATGGAGGGCTCAACCACCAACAAACACTAATTTCTCAGCAACCAAGTGTATATGCAAATTGAAAACATATGCATATACAAGTCTGAAACCAATTGAAGACACGTGTGTCAGTGAATACAACATACATGTCGGTCAAATTGCATCATCACTCCTTTGAAATGTAGAGCCATTCTGACCCTAAAATGTTGATACCAAATGTTGAAGCTAACACTAATACCAATTATATCTCTTTGGATACCAAATGCAGTTTCACTTGTGCAAGTAATTCTCTCTCTTAGCAAGCAACACTCCCAGTGATCCATTTGTGATTTCAATTGAATATTCACTAAAATATCTCACAATCTCGGATACCACCAAAGACACAAACATACCGATACATCCATAGACACTTGCACACCCTCTGTGTCTAGCAAGTCTAATATAAATCAGAAAATATGGTTGTCAACTCCCCCTGAGTCATATATATTAGGTCCACATGATTTTCGGTCAGGTCCAAAACTGGAGCTTCATTCAACTTCATACCTATTGAGTTGTGCATATGTGATCATCTGATGATCTTTCAGCTCCATTATATCTACCACAACCTATGACGTGATCCTTGATGTACACAATGCCATACAATGTCATCATCATGCCACAGATTAAACCAGTTAGCCCAAAAATATGCATCCCTACATGATCAACAACTGGGCCAACATATGTCTTTCATGTCTTCATCAACACCACCTGATACATAAACTCCTCATTCCATGCTACCGGAGCTAATGCAATGACCTCTAACCTCATTGTCTTACATAACCTGCAAGTACATGTTGCATACATACCGGTAACATCCTGCACATACCAGTTTCTTGTACCAATCTATCATCACTACCGGAGCAACTTCCTCAAACCCCTGTCATATTGTGTCACTATGCGTCTGATTTCAATTGTTAATCTCCATCCATTGACACAATTGTAGCAATCCATCTTTCATCTGTAGGTGCATAGCCAAGGTAGCCTTTACACACACTTATCTTCTCATATCCATCCTTCATACCGGCAATAGCTTGTTCTTTCATGTGTCCTTCTTCACTGAGGGGGTGAATGATAAGTTCAGTGTATTACTCCGTCTAAGGTCCTGCGTCTCCTTTAATCCTTGGGAGATATCATATGTGCATTGAATGCACAGTACTAGTCCATGGTTGCATCTTGTTGCTTCTTCCTCCATACCTTCTTGACCTCATTCTTCTTCACCTTCACTATCACTACCAAACAGATTTTGCTGGTAAGAGTGAACTGCATGATCATTTTCAGATGTGTGCCTCTCATCTTTATATTTTTGAGCCATGAAGAGGTGGGTTCCTTCATCATCATTGTTGTAGCTACTAGCAGATCTGTCTTCATCATCTACAGATACAAGAGATGCATTTCTCATTCTATCTTCACAAGTTGGTTCTTTAGTAGTAGGCTCATTTCCATAGAGCTTCTTCAATCTGTCCCATAGACTATTTGTCGATCTACATCTATCCACCTATGAGGAGACATAATTTGATAACCCACATAATATAGCCTTCATTGATACATCATTGCACCAGTTTCTTCTTTCTGCATCTGAGTCGATGGGAGGACTGAATTTACTAGGGAAGCCATTTATAACAAACATCCAAACATCATACCCTAGAGAGGATAGGTAGACTTCCATTCTGTGACTCCAAATGGAATTTTTTGAACCATCAAATACCAAAGTTGGGATTGATACTAAATAGACAATTGTGTCCTTAAGCTAGAATCTACCCAAGCTAGAGAAAGCTTATCAACTGGGAACCTACGCTCTGATACCAATTGTTAGACACAATGTGTCATTGAGAGGGGGGGTGAAATAGTCATTTACAAACATTTCCCCTTTATCTACCCTATGTGTGAATACCAGTTATCATCATAATACCTAGTGGGTCTACTGGTAAGATAAATCAAGACAATGCAATGCAAGCATACACAAGGGCACATCCCATAACACTAGTATATATGAGGAAAACCTAAGATGGGAAAAACCTCAATGAGAAATGTTGTTGGAGTCTATTGTTCCAATCTAGTCTCACAGTAAAATCAATGTATTACAATTTTAGGGCACCAATCGAAGGAGCACCAACCCTTGATAGTTTATGGGAACCAACCCAAAGGAGTACCAACCCCTAATGCTTATGGACACCAACCCAAAGGAGATACAACCCCTACATAGAGAACCAACTCAATGATCACAATACATAATCTCATAACAAAAGTAATAGCTCGGTTATAAATGAGTTCTATAAACACTAATGATTTGGTTCTCTGTCAGTTTTAATTCTCATTAACTTTACCAATAGTGTGTTCTATCTTTCACTCAGTCTCCTCTCTTTCAGATCTCACTCTGTCTCATTCACTAATGTCTCCTTCTATCTCTGCTTCTCTCTTGTTGACTTAGCCTCTACCAGTTGTTTATCTAACAAAATTTGCACTTGAGTTCTGGTTACTCAACTTATCGGTTTATACCTACTATATTCTATGTTTGTTGAATCTTCTATGCCACTCTCACACACAACTGCTTCACTCTGAGCTACCTTCTGGTGGGCTTCATCACCATTGGTTCTCCCTTGCACTTAGCCTATTTTTTGGTTACCAGTTGCTTTGATCTTATCAGTTAAGTATCTACTAAACCCTCTCACCGATTGCATCTCCAACACTCCACTCCACTCTTCAACACTTAGCATGCAACATCATCATCTCCTGGTCTTTGATTTGCATACATTTATCTAGGTTTTCACTCCAAAACACAAATTCAAACACTGACGTGATTAGGGTTTCTTCTTCAACCAACGAGCCATAACATATCCAATCAAATCTTCTCAAATCATGTCTCGGAGATGATTTCCTATACATCACTGCCAACATTGTGCCTTCTAGTGCATGCCTTCCATCTTTAGCACCCTACATTCAATCTGTCGGCACATCTTTTGGTCAATCACCATAAATGGTTTTAGGGTTTTCTTCACCTACTTCAATCTGCATCCAAGTCACTCTACATCGATCAATGGATCCCATCAATCACCTCTATTCAACCTTCCTCGAGCTGAACCCCTTTGGAACACCTCCCATGATTTACAGGGTCTATAATTAATGTCGACCAACTCTATAACAACCTCATCAATGCACACTCCATCTACCGCTGCATGCGTGTCCACCACCTTGACTCCACGTGGCACCTTTGTCAGCATCCACCTTAGCTCACCAAATCTGTCTGACTTGTTCACCGACAAATCACACACAACTAGTGTGTGCATCATACCATCGGTCCCTCTTTTTCTATTGGTTAACCTTCTTGCCTTCTCATTCCTTGTGCTGGTGGATCTTGTCAGATCGGTCATCAACCATGTCAGTCTTTAGAAGCAATCTTGGATGATTCATCATGTGCATCTTCATTAGACTAAGAGCACTTCACTTTTGTCTCTCTGTCCACTTGGTTGTATGTTGGTGTCTTCCTTGATTACCAATTTGCATGTTTTTGCCTTCATACTAGTAGTGTGTATGATATCTTCATGCCATCCATTTCCAACTATTATGCATCTATGGCAACACCACTTTCCATCTACATACCGGTAACATCATGTGTGCAACTATAGAGCCTCGTCTTCATTTGACTGGTTCTCTTCTCAACCGGTTTTCCAAGAAGGCAAACTCACCATCTTAACTCTTCCTTCTCTACCTTGGTAGCACATCATGTCTTCTCATGCTAATCTGGTGCACATCTCTGAACTTATCCTCTGGAGGCATCCTCATCTTTCTCTTGAGTCATCTGGTCTATGCATCCAATCACCTGCCTTTTCTTACTCTGACTAACTTATCCCTGAGAGTCATGATGTATGTCATGTATGTTGTGGGATAAGAAAGGTATTAATATTTACTGGAGGGGAGGAATAGACAACCTCACTTCAACTACTAAACACTGGTGGAGAAAGATCTAAGTCACTGACTAGCTAATGGAGTGACATCCCTATTATTGGGTAGATGAAACTTCCTTACAATCCTTAGACAACATTCCTTCTTCCAGGAACAACATCATTTTCCAGTGGGAGTCCTACTAGATTTCATCATACTAACATACATGTGGCATGTTCACTCTATAGTCTTACCAGTGATCATCTTACCGATTAGTACCAACATGTATACTAACATGTTCATTGGATACTATTTTTCTCATACCCATTCATCAACTTGTATACCGATGACTCTAGCTTGAATACCAAGTGGCCTCAACTACACATATTATCAGTTGACATCCATGATAGTAATACTAGTTGACATTAATGACAATAATACACATACATCTCCTATACTGATTGCCACCCTATATCGGTTGACATCAATGACAACACAATACCAACACATGCTACTATGCTAATGAGGAAGGTGTAACTAATGTTCTGATGATGGACAAACAAAAGATTCAGCTAGTGGATCTGACAATGGAAAGGAATGGGTATTATTAGATATCAAGGAAGATGCTCTAGAACCTGTCATTCAAAATAAAGAGAAGGCCCTTGCTACTAAAGTTGGAGACAAGGATGAATGGGTGATAGGCAGTGGATGTTCACAACATATGATTGGAGATAAAAGGAAGTTTCTATCTTTGCAATAATTTGATGGTGGTCTGGTCAGATTTGGAGATGACAAAGCATGCATGATCAGAGGAAAAGGAACTATATGATTGGATGGTAAGCATAATATTGATAATGTCTATTGTGTAGAAGGTTTAAGGCATAATATTTTGATTGTAGGACAATTAGTGGATAAGGGATTTCAATTATAGTTCAAGGATGGAAAATGCAAAATCATCAACAGATCTAGATTGGAGATTGCAACCGGTACTCAGACTAGAGGTGGCATCTTTTATTTGAACTCCGGTGAGAAGACATGTTTGATTGCACATATTGATGAGAGTTGGCTATGGCATAAGAGGTTGTGTCATGTGAGTTTTGATTGCATTGTAAAGATTAGTTCAACTAAGGAAGTTAGAGATATACCTAAGATTGTGAAGCCTCATAATCCAGTATGTAAGGAATGTCAAATGGGTAAGTAAGTCAGAACTTCTTTTAAGAGTATATTAGACAAATCTAATTATGTTCTTGATCTTATGCACATTGATTTGTGTGGTCCTACTAGAATAAGAAGCTTTCAAGGTGATAGATATTCTATGCTAATCATTGATAATTATTCTAGAATGATGTGGATTACTTTTCTAAGGGATAAATCTAAAGCCTTTGAAAAGTTCAAAATCTTTAAAGAAATGGTTGAGACAGAGATAGGGTTTAAGATCAAATTCTTAAGATCCGATAAGGGTGGTGAATTCACATCCAGTGAATTTAATAGTTATTGTGAGAAACATGGCATAAGGAGACAATTGTCTACAACCCAGACATGTCAACAAAATGGTGTTGTGGAAAGAAAGAACAAAACTATCCTAGATGCATCTAGATCTATGATGATGGAAGATAATTTGTCTCATATCTATTGGAGAGAAGTTGTGAGAAGGATGATATACACATTCAATAGAGTTCACATGAAAGGAGATACTGGTAAGACACCTTATGAGTTATGGTTTGGTCATACACCTATAGTTAAGTACTTCAGAATCTTTGGTAGTAAATGTTATATCAAAAGATATGATTCCATTGGAAAGTTTGATCCTAGATGTGATGAAGGAATATTTCTTGGTTATTCAAATGAAAGAAAATCATATAGATGTTATAACAAAAAATTGCAGAGAATTATGGAGAGCACTAATTTTAAGGTGAATGAGTAGTATAGAGGTCAAATCAGAACTTATGAGAGAGAACCAAAAGTGGAAATGATAATAATTGATCATGTAGTCCTTGCACCATAACAAAATGTTGAACCAATTACCTCGAAAGTATCAGAAAATTCAACAGTAACTAAAGATCAGAGAAGAGAAATAGAAAGTCAGAAGACTCCAAAGTATGTAAGGTTGAATCATTCAAAAGATTAGATCATTAGAGATAAGAACAAAGGAGTGATGACTAGGAGAAGGTTGGAAACTAAAGAGGTATGCTTAATTTCTCAAATTGAACTGGCATCAGTAGATGAAGCATGTAAGGATGAATGTTGGATGAAAGCTATGGAAGAGGAATTGGATCAAATTGAAAAGAACAACACATGGACTTTAGTTCCCCGACCTATAAATAAGAATGTTATTGGAACTAAATGGGTTCTTAGGAATAAATTAAATGAAGATGGACAAGTTGTGAGGAACAAGGCTAGATTGGTCTATAAAGGATATTCTCAGAAGGAACGAATTGATTAAGATGAAACTTTTTCTCCAGTAACAACTAGGATTGAAGCTGCAAGATTATTTATTTCTTATGATGCCCATACGAAATACAAGGTTTATCAAATGGATGTTAAGTGTGCATTTCTAAATAGAGATCTTGAAGAGGAAGTCTACATTGAGCAACCTGATGAATTTTTCACTTTCAGATGACAAAAACATGGTTTGCAAATTGAGGAAAGCTTTATATGGATTGAAGAAAGCCCCTAGAGCTTGGTATGTCAGATTGGACAAATATCTTTTGAAGCTTGGTTTCACTAAAGGTAATACTAACAATAACTTGTATTATAAGATCACTAATGATGACATATTGATTATTTATGTCTTTGTTGATGATATCATTTTTGGAGGTGAGAAAAATTTATGTATGGAATTCTCCGATAATATGAAGAATGAATTTGAGATGTCTATGATTGGAGAAATGAGATTTTTCTTAGGTTTGTAGATTACTCAGACTGATAAATGTATTTTGATCTATCAAACTAAGTATACTAGAGAGTTGTTGAAGAAATTTGATATGGAAAATTATAAACCGATTGGTACTCCTATGATTACAAGTGAGAAATTGACAAAGAAAGATGTATCAACTTTGGTAAATCCTACAAGGTATAAATCTATGATTGGAGTTTTGTTATATTTGTCTTAGACTAGACCAGATATAATGAATGTAGTTTTTATTATGTCACGATATCAGAGTGACCCAAGAGAAAATCATGAGAGTGCAGTGAAAAGGATTTTCAAATATTTACAAGGAATAACTAAATATGGTCTATGGTATCCTAAAAATGATGACTTTACACTATGTGCATATATAGATGCAGATTGGGTTGGAGATATAGATGAATGAAAAATCATATCTGGTGGAGCTTTCTTTCTTGGAAAGAAACTTGTTTCATGGATCAGCAAGAAACAGTCATGTACTTCTTTATCTACTATTGAAGCTGAGTATGTTGTTGTTGCTACTAATTGTACACAAGTTCTATGCATGAAGAAAATGTTGAAAGACATAAGGATAGACTATGATGAACTGGTAGTTATTCATGGTGATAACTCTACTGCTATTGACATATCAAAGAATCTGGTATTTCATTTAAAGACAAAGCACATATCAATCTAGTATAACTTTTTGAAGGAAAAGGTAGAAGGAAATGAAGTCAGATTAGTTTATGTGAATACTAAAGAGAAAATTGTATACATCTTCACTAAACCTTTGCCTAGGGAATCATTTGATTACTTTAGAGATAGATTGGGGGTCTCTGCCCATTTGGTAGAGACTTAAGTGATGTTGATTGGCATGAGTCTAGTATGCATTATCAGAACTATTATTCATTCTGGATTGATGAGATGGTGCTACTACTCAGGGGGAGTAGTCAATTGTGTGGTTTAGAGGATATATTGTTTTTATTTGATGTCTATGTCAAATTTATGGCATTGATATCAAAGGGGGAGAGATATGCATGTGAAAAATAGAGCTTAATAGAGATATCAGTCACAGGGGGATTTTGGTCCATGGTTTGGTTGATTGGTTAAGAACTTCATTGATATATCATTAGTTGGATGTCTTCCATTGGGGGAGAATTGTTTAGCATTTCGTGGCACTTGGATTTTTTCACATCTGGTATTGCCATCAATGCCAAAGGGGGAGATTGTTGGCAATAGGGAGGAATTGATTATGTGTTTCATTGATGTTTCTCATTGATGTCAACACTATCTTGTTTGGTTGTCTACCGGGTTCTAGTAGAGTTATTGGATTGTGATGATCTGATTGGTGGAATTGGTTTGGTTTGGTCATTCATGAGATTCAGATGTGTCACACTCAATTGGTTTGATATTTGATGATCTAAAAGCTATCATATGTTCTAGTAAGCCTTTTGGTTACCGGTATGGGTTTTACCAATAGAGCTTTGTTGAAGATATTTTGATGGATTCGATAAGTGGTGTTGGTGCAGTAGAAGGTTCTTGGGATGCTGATGGTTATCATGTTTGTGTTCTAGGTTATTGGTGGTGTTCTATTTAGCTTATGGCAGCCTATTTTAGGTCTAGTGCTATTCTGTTAGGTTATGGACCGGTTTATATAACATGTTGGTGGATGCACCTAATGCATTACCAGTTGGATTTATTGTTTCGTTAATGTTGTTTCGGTCTTAGGCCGGCTTGGGTTATCATTGGTTTTCAATTTTATGTAATGGGTTTATCGTATTATCTTTTAGGTGGCCGACCTAATTGTTTAGGTCTTGGGTTTGTATAAATATGATGTAAGATCTCTTTGTCGATCATGGTCAAGGGATGGTTATGGGATTATTTGTGTGTGAATAAAGTTGTAATCATATGCAGAGGTTTTGGTCGATCATAGGTGATTGAATTGGGTTTGTGTAAGAGGTTTAAGATCTCCAACATTGAGATTAACTGGAACTATACTCAGGCATAGGAGATGTTATTCTTGCAGTTCAATCTTCTTTCTAGATTTCTTGTAGTCAGTGCAGCTCCTTGTGTGATGAGAATTATGCTCTAGGCAATGTGCCTTACTGCATGTGTAGGCCCCATATTGTAATCACATACTTGTTGCAAAAGTATCATCCAACTATGGGTAGGGTTTCACATCGTGGTTTTTCTCTTTACCGATTTTTCCACATACAAATCTTGGTATTATGTGTTGTGGATGTATGGTATTTGGTTTATGATCTATGTTTGTGCTTAATTTATATATCTACTATTCCAATATTTGTTTTATGCATTCCGGTAAAAGGTTTTAAGTGCTTAAAGTTTTAGAATTTGTTGACAACTTATTTAACCCCCCCCCCCCCCCCCCCCCGGTTATCCCAACAATTTTGGTTTTTAGTGATTTATAGGAGTTGTGAGGTTAACTATCAACTCCAACATGGCATTAGAGCACTAGATTTATGACTTCCTATTACATTTTTTTAGAGATCATCCTTGGGGAAAAAATTAGGTCATCCAAGAAACATAGAATTCATAGTAGACAAAAACCATAAGGATCAATTGTTGAAATGCTCAAATATGAGAAGTTGAAACGATAGGAAAAAAAATAATTCGCAAGGCCTTGCGAGAATCTGTGTCATTTTTCTATCATTTCTCAATTTATGTGTGCAAGTATCAACCTGACATTATTTTTCAGATTTCAATTTTTTCTAGTTTGTAATTTTTAATAGAAGATTTATTAAAAAAGAAAAAGAAAAATAGAAAACAATAAAAAATAAGACAAAATTGATTTTTTTCCAAAAATTAAAATAAAATACAAAAATAGGCATATTAAAAAAAGAGGGTTCAAATTGTACTCTCGTTTAGGTGGGGATATGCATCTTACATTGGCAAGCATGTCCTATCATGCCACATGGAGGTCCTTCATGGAAATAACTTCCCAAGTAATATTTAAATTTCCTTGGTATATTCGAATGCCATAAGAGAAAGAATAATCTACCAAAAAATAACATATTTCATACATGTAGCAACCAGTGGAGAATATTCTAACAAAAGACACTATATTCAAATATTTACATCATGGTGACATTAACATAATGTCAATGACTATACCCTATCGGGCCTCCTCCTAACCCTCTTTGGCCCTAAATGATCTATTTTTTCTTCTAGCCATAACTTAGGCATACAATGTAAAAATTGGGCAAAAAGGATATCATTGGAAATCTAGTTCCAAGAACTTTTTCATGGTGTACATCTTATTCTTGGACTTTGTGTCTATTCATGTGATTCTCAATCAAATTTAGATCTTCATATTCTATCTTTTGAGCACATAAATTTTTGCCACAATCTTTGATTTACACATCATTTCAATGTTGGAAATATCTTAGAGCTCTTCATATCCATTCATCCACTTTTTCCAAAATCTATTGTAAATACATTTTATTCATATTTTGTGTTTTCACACTCTAGTCAATTACTTAGACATTTTGGCACTGAGACAATATTTGTTTGTGGTACGACTTCATTTGATTTGCTTGATATGTGTCGAGACTATTGATCTTTGATTTTTTTATTGGAGGTATCATTAGTTTTTTCATCCTATTGTTGTCATGCTAGAAGAGGATAATTATGAGTCTTGGTGAAATGACATCTTGACACATCTCAGGTGCCTTGATATTTTTCCTTATCTGTATAGATTCATCTTGGGGTATTATTGACCATGTTGTAGGATTGATTTTTTCTAGTTCTAATCTTGACACTGTGTGCTATATCAAACATTGATGGTCCCCACACACTTTGGACTAGATTTTACAAGATCCATGGAGACTCTCATATCTCTCCTTTCTAAAATGATCTTGTAGTATATTTTCCCATTCCCTTTTCACATGAAAATTATATATACCTTTTTATCATGACACTTTAAAGGAGCTTTATTATATCAAAAGTCTTGCATGTCTTGAGGGATCAGAGCTTGTCTCTCAATTCATAATTCTCACATTGAGACCCCATCTCCATCTTTTGTTGTTCATTATTATCTTGGCATCACCACAACCATGACCTCCATTGATTTAGTGCAGAAAGATATCCCTCTTTTTTCATGCATAGATACTTGAGATTCATTTTTTAGAGAGATATCATCATTGTTTGTGAAGTGATTGTATATTTGGAGGATTATCTTGAGGGAATTCATATCCTCTTTTGTTGATTGCCACATTAATATTGTCAACCCATATTCATCCTTTTTGGATCTTGTTCTACATCAATCTTCATAGGTTTTTGGATTGACATTCTCATTTCAGCATATGTATATTTGAGAAGTTTTCATAAGCACACATAATTTGGATTTGAATTCTTGATTCATCTATTTTATGAAAATCAATGCTCAAATCAATAATGAATTTTTTTTTCCTAAGGGGAGAAATGTTTTCAGGTAATGAACCATGTTCTATCTTTGGGATTTCATCATTGTCACATGAGATACTTCTATATGGGGAATTCCTATCCTCGTTGTCTCTGTCCTATGGGGGGACATTTATTGTACTTATATGATAGGAGCAGTTCATGGGGGTTACATTGAGTTCTCCTTCTATCCTTCTTTCACTAGTGCAATTATTTTACTTTCACATTTTTGGAGAGGAGTTTTCTTCCATCAAGTTTTCTCTTTTTCTCTATTTATGAGAGATTGTATTAGTTTGTCCATGGGTCCTTGCAATTAGGACCCATCCATGTATCCATCCATGCACTCATCATTTAACTTTTCATTAATTTTTAAGCTTTTCTCTAAGTTGATCTTAAGTTGGATGTTGGAGTGATTAGGTAATAAACTTTGTAATTAATAATCAATTATTAATTAATGGGGCCCCTTATTACTTTACTCAACTTAAAAGAAAAAATTAGGAGCTCTTTTCTATATTTAGATAGAGATAATTATAGGTCTTGTTATATCATTACACTGGATGAGAACACTTATCATGTTCTAATTTAATCCTCTCCTAGGTTTATATCTAGGGTTTATCTTTATGATTTTATAAGAATTCATTTTATTTGTTGTAATCAATCCAAGTTAACCTATTTTATTCATGTTAATCTTAATATTATATTCTCTTACCAATTCTCTCTCAAGGTTGCATAACATCCAATCATGGTTTCTTCTCTTCAATTGTGATAGGCATTTTGATTACAAATGATTTCTAGGGGCTATGCAATTAACTATCAAACCCAACAATAGATACATTAAGTTAACTATGATAATAGATATTATGAATATTTAAGTACTAGCACAAAAATATTATATTCATGGTGAGAAGCAGATGACCAAATGAAAAAAGATCACATGGAATCTATTGAAGATCACTAGAATCCATTCCAAAACTACAACCAATTTCATTCGTAATCTCACCATCAAACAATAAAAGGCAAAGAGCCAATAGGATTGTGTATCACTTAAAACCCTAAAAGCTTAAAAAATTTGTAAATCCAAGCCCAAAGTTTACATGAGAGAGAGAGAGAGAAGCTTCCTTTTGTAAATATAAAGTGATAGGTTCTTTGCCAAATCCTAGTGTCAACTTGGGACATTACATTGGTAGATTCTAAGGAATTCTAATGTTCTATGATGGCTTGAATCATGAATTTTTATGTGCCACTAGTGCATCGCGCAAACATCCACACATGCCTACTATCCAAAATTTTAGGAATAATACAAATTTACTAGCAAATATTTTTTTTATATTAAATATAGTAGATACGGCAAATGAAGTGTAAGCATCCCAACAGATACAAAAAAAAAAGAGGAAGTTGTGATGCAACTTCCAACCCCCCAAAAAAATTACATCTCATTGCATAGTTCAACCTCGAATGATCTTATACCATATGTAGTTAACTAGGCCAAAATAGGATCAGAAGGAAACTTTATAACAATCTTAGAAATGTTACATAACATCCCCACTAGGAGAGGATGAATCACCAAAAGTTTCAATCCTATTGTCCAATCTAATGGGTCATCTGCCCATTTGAGTTCTCTCCCCCATAGGATGGGATCTGCATATGGATGGATGACCAAAGCAACAATAGGTACAACTAGATCAGCAATAGGTACATTTAGATCAGTAGGAATGAGTATTGGATCTGTAGGAGCAACAACCAGAATTTGAGGATTGATTACTAGAATAGCAGGTTGAGAAACATCATGTATACACCTCTCCTGAGCTCTAATCTCCCGAATGAAGTTGTTAAGTCCTTCTTCAAAGGGTGTTCTTTCCTCTGTGGTTCTAGCTCATGTGAATCCATGAGACATTTCTTCTGTAAAGAAAAATGGGTCTGCCCATCCTACAAAAAACTTTCAAATTTTCCTTTTGAGAGTCTCATTGTTACCGAAACTTGCATATCAATTTTAAAAATTATGATTCTCCTAAGAGATGTAGTAAGGAATCTAACTCTATCATTGAATAGATCACCATTCCTGTAATTCCAAATTAGCCAAATAATTTCAAGAGAACAAATAGACCAAAACAAATTAGAAACTCTAGATAAGCTTTGGATATTACCCATTACAACATCTGAGAATAAAACATTCTGACCTAGGTTGGTACCAAACAAATTCTAGACCTCTTTGGAAAATAGGCAATCAAAGAAGATGTGAGAGACTGATTCAAGAAATTTACAACAAGAACAAAGGGATATCTCATTATCAAGATTCTTGACAGGCAGCTTGTGCAAGAGAAGGATCTCGAGAAAGGTTAACTTTTTGGGTTCATTAGGCCTTTTCCACAGAGTAATAAAGAGTTTCTCCCAACCTTTATGATCCAGACCTAGCCCCCAGCAAGACTCAACATGAGAGAAGATGGAACCTTCATAGGTGAGAGTAGAACTTAAACAACATTAGCTTTGACATTACACAGATATGAGCCATTAGTCCATTGGTAGAGAAAGAGTCTAGAAGGATCAAAGTTGCAGGTCTTAGAGAAGTTGGGAGGAGAGATATTTTTCAAGCATAGAATAGGTCCTTCGATGAGAGGGAGGGATATTGTATCTCTCAAAAAACTTGTGCCATCTCAGGAGGTGACCATTATCAAGGATATCAGACATAATGCATATGCCCTTTGCTACCTATGGTTTTTCTAAACACCCTTGAACCAAAGCCAAAGGTTTATTATTATAGTGCAAATTCCACCAAATAGAACATTCCCCATCAACCACTCCATTCATGTCACACAACCCATTATTGGTAATAAATTTCCTCACAACCTCCCAAGCCTTCCAAAATGATTTAAATATTGTAGAACCTACCAGTCTAATGTCAAAATTCCTAGCAACAATGCCACACAAAGGTAATCCTTTCCATGCCAAGCCTTTCTTGGGGATGGATTAGATCAAATTGTGTCTCACAAGAACTTTCCAAGGTGCATCACCTTTAAGGGATTTAAAAATCCATTTAGAGGCCAAAGAAATCCTTTTCCATCTCATGTCTTGTACACCAAGGCCCCCCACCTCTTTACTCATTATACTTCATTGCCATTTGACTACATGTTTCTTTCTGCCCCCTTTGCCATCAAACCACAAGAAGTGTTTGATCTTCTTTCACAAGGGGTTGAATTGATAATTTTTAAAGAGCCAAGTGGAAGAGAAGTATATATTTAATGAAGAGATCACCTTTTGGCAAACTTGCACTCTACCTGCCAAGGAGAGGTAGTGCTTGTTCCATCTATTAAGTTTCTTGCCAATCTTTTCCTTAATCCACTCCCACATTTCTTTGAGATTTGGCTCAATAGAAAAATGAGTCCCTAGGTATCTCACAATGTGGTTAGCACCACCCTAGGTCATAGAGAGTTTTTTGCACCATAATGGTGGATGAGAGTCCCACCCCAAAAGAATTGATTTTGGGAGAGTTATCTTGCTCCCATAGACACCACAAAAGACATCCAGTTTTGACATGAGTGATTCCATATTTTTTTGATCCAACTTAGTGAGGATAGTTGTGTCATCAACAAATTGGATATTATAAAGGTTAGACCCATTGGGAAAAGTCAATCCATGTAACATATCTGAAATCCCTTCATCTTTCATTAGGTAGAATAAGGCATCAACAACAACAAATAAGGCTGAAAGCAAGGGGGCAACCTTGCCTAATGGATCTGGAGAGATTGAAGGATTTTGATTTGATGCCATTTACCTCAACACTAGCATTAACATCTCTCATCAAAATGTGAACCATATTGTAGAAGTTACTTGGAAACCCAAAACTTTCCAACATCATAAAAACAAATGACCATTCAATTCTATCATATGCCTTTTCAAAGTCTAAAAGAAGGACAATAGTGTTTTGATTGGATTCCTTTTCCCATTGCATAGATTCCCAATAGGTGAGAAGGTTTTCCAGAATAAATCTGCCTTTAACAAATCATTTTTATGAGGGGCTAATGACTTTGGGTAGGATGTTTTCAATTCTCTTAGCCAAAATCTTATAAGATCTTAGCTAAGATCCCACTTCGTTTCGTGGATTTTTCGGAGGACCGTGGCGCCGGACGCCATCGTCCTGACAACTTTTGCTCAAATTTGCAGGACAGCGCCGTATCGACATTCTACTGCTAATTCCAGGTCCGCAGCTTCATCCTATAACCCGAACTCAGTTTATAAGCAAATCTTTGTCACTTTCTATGCATTCCTAGCTTAATTTCCTTAAACAACATTCTTTACAAAAGAGGGTAGCCTTGCTTTCCTAACCCTTGAAATTCATTTAGCATCCAATCTTACATTGTGTGGGATTGGATCTTATGAGTTTCAACCCCTCTTTTGAATGTAAAGTCTCTCCCTCAAGTGAAAAACCATCGAATCCTAGCGAACCTCCCTTCTCTCTCCTCGGAGTTGGAAGAGGGGAGAGCAACTAGGGTTCGATCGCGATTTTTCCGCTTTACATTTTGGTGAACCCGACGTGAACATCCTTTCTGATTTTTCATGCTTAGATCTGAAAAAATTGATTACATTTCCATGTTTGATCTTTAGCAAAATTTTAAAGGTGATTGCATAAAAACCCTAAATTTTCTTTTTGAACATTGAACTTGCAAAATGTTTAATTGTTAATGCTTGCTTCAGATCTGCCCTTCTATTACAAATTATCAGTTCATATTTGTGCTTTAATTTTGAAAATTAAGCGGTTAAGTGTCAAAACCCTAATTTTTGAAACCCTCTTGATTCAACCTTTGTCCGACAATTTCACTGATCAAAACATCTCCAAATCAGCTGTAACTTTGGATTCTGCAATAAAATCACAATATCTTTCATCCCTAAAAATTTGGAAAAAAGTTGCGAGGACCGTGTGCACTCCGAGCGCCATCGTCCCCAACATTTTTTTTCGAAATTTTGGGAGCGAGATCTTACTATATTTTCCTGCTAAAATCCAGAATTTTGGCTGATTTTATCAATTATAACACTTTCAAAATTACAGTCAAAGTTGGTCTTGTGATTGCTTGGTCTAAGGCTCCTAATCATTCAAAAATTGTGGAAATTGAAATTTTGTGTCAAAACTGTGTTCTTACTATCATAAATCTGAAAAGTGTATTTGCATTCATTTGAAATTTCAGTGCTTTATTCAAATTCTTGCATTTTGTGACTTTTGAAATTAAGTGCTTAATTACAACAACTTCGATTTCCGCTTTCAAAATTGAATTTTGCGTGAAATTGAGTCAATTTTTGAATTTCAAAACTTGCATTGCTTTTGACATTCCCTCTAAAACCATAAAATTCAAAATTTCAATTTCCCTCTCTTTTTCAAAATTCAAATTTTTGCATTTTTCGACAATCTGGGTAGGGTTCAATTTTGAGATTGCAACTTTAATTTGGCCTATCTACAGATCATAAAATCCCTCAATTTTTTCAGATTAGCTCTAAAATCATCATACCTTTCATCCCTGCAAATTTCGAAAAAAGTTGCAAGGACCGTGTTGCACTCCGAGCGCCACGGTCCCGAACATTTTTTCTAAAATTTCGGGAGACTGTTGTGATTGCATTTAACAGCTTAAATCTGGAAGATTGGCTGGTTTACTGAAAATTGCTACCTCTAAATTCAAAATTTCCTCTTCCTTTCTAGTGCATGAGTTTTACAACAATAAGCCCTACTTACACTATTCCCGTTAGACGAAGCCGTAGAATTAAGTCTTTCTGAGGTTTAACTACCGAGGAGATGGAACCTAATTTGAATAGCCTTTTTAACAAGGACATGGGTAATTCCTCTAATCCTCCTAATGATGAAGAAGCTCTCCATGAGGTTTCTGTAGAACAACTTTCGAAATTGGATAACCAATTTGACGATTTTCACCAATGGATGTCTCATGAGTATCCCGATAGTCAAGCTCTTCCTTTAATTGAGGGTTTAAAACGCATGCTTCAAAGTGATAAGAATGGAATTGATATCTTGCGTGGTATTGCACACATTGTGGATTCGAATGTGATGCCTATGAAGAGTTGTGCTAAAACTTTAGGTTATACACAACCTCCTACACAAGTCAATCATTCTATTCCTTTGACCACTCCTATTGCTAGCATACCTACCTTTACATCAAACATAATGGCTACTTCTATACAAGACATTCCCCCTGTGATCACTAGTCATGGGGGCAATCCCTCTTCTTCAATTAACCCTATTCCTTCATTCAATCCGACTTCTTCATACATTCCTTCAATGAGTGTTCCCATTACATCTTCACAAATGCACATGACGCAAGGGGGCAATTCATTCAACCATTCTATTCCTCCTTGTAGTGTTCCTCCTATCCAGTCATCCCCTATGGTTGACTATCATAGGGTCCCACCACCTTACTCTCTACCTTCTTTCAATAACATAACACCTCCATCTCAATCTAACACACCTAATATGAATTCTTCGACTGAAGCGACCATTAACAATCTTGCACAGACTGTCTCTTCTTTACAGCAACAAATTGCCTCTATGAATCAATCTAAGTTTAGTGTGCCCACATTTGATGTTGCGAGCCCACTTTCTCTTGACATTGTTCGAGCTGTCCCTCCTAAACATGTTGAAATCCCGCATTTGGAGCTTTATAATGGTAAAGGTGATCCTCTAACACATGTTAAGACTTTTCAAACAATTTGTACTGATTTTGCTTATGACCCAAGGTTGCTTGCAAAATTGTTTACTAGAACATTAAGAGACAAAGCCCTACAATGGTATTGCTCGTTGCCTTCTTATTCTATTACTTCTTTCGAACAACTTGCAAATGCTTTCATTCAACAATTTCAAAACAATATAAGTCCTAAAGTTACTTTGATTGATTTAATGCATTGTAAACAAGGTGTTAAAGAAAAAGTGACTGATTTCATTGGTAGATATAAGCATTTGTATGCTCAAATTTCTTTTCCAGTGCCTGATAATGATATTCAAAGAATCTTTATTTCTAATTTGCAAAAAGATATTCGAGACAAACTTCTGTTTTCTGAGTTTACTTCTTTCCAACAGTTGTGTGCCACTCTTCACAATTATCAACTGACTGTGAGTCAAATGGAACAATCACATCCTATGGCTCCGAGTGATAAGGGTGATAGCAGTCAACAACCATTTGGGAAGATTAAACCGAACAGAGATTCCATCAAATTCAATGAAAACATCATCAACAACAATGTGAATGCAGCATCAGGTGTGCCTCCTATTTCTAAATTTTTCAAGAAAGAAAGAAAGTATACTCCTTTGAATGAATCATTGCATGGTATTATGAATAAGTTATTGGAACAAAATGTGCTTACTCTTCCTCCTATAAGACAAATTGATCCTGCAAAGATTACTTCACCTTATTTTGATCATAAAGCTTTTTGTCATTTTCATCGTCAGCCTGGTCATGATACTGAAAAATGTTTTTCTTTAAAGGGTAAAATTCAGGATTTGATTGATAATAATACTATTTCTGTTTCTGGAGTGAATGATAAAGGCAACACATCTGTAGCTCCTCCTAACCAAAATCTTCATATTTTTACTGATCCATTACCTTCTCATACTTCTCATACCTCTAATGCGATTGAGACTAATCATTCTTCTTTATCATCTGATGGTCTTGTGTCTATGACTCCGAATGTGATTAACTTTGTAGAGCAGCAAGAAAACCCTAAAGAACCTTCCATCACATTTGATTCTAGTGAAACCATTAGAGCACCTGATGGTCCTTTATACATAGTTGCAAAAGTCAAGAATACACCTTGCCGTGGAGTGCTTATTGACCCTTCGTGCATGGTTAATGTTATTACTGAAGAATTTCTTTTTACTTTGCAATTGAATCAAGTGATCTATGACAAAACAGATGTGGTTGTGAAATTATTTGATGCATTTTCTTCTCCTGCAATTGGTTCTATTACATTGCCCATTGAGGTCCATAACAAATCCCTTGATGTGAACTTTGCTATTATTCCATCTTCCGAACAATTTCGTGTGAAGCTTGGCGATCCTCGGCTATCTTCCATGAAAGCTATTGCTTCTCCTATACATAAGTGTTTGAAATTTCCCCATAATGGTGAAGTTGTTACTGTCAATCATAGTCTCTTTAAAGCAGCTGAAAGAACTTCTAGCGTTCCTATTGATTACTTTTGGCCTAAACAATTCCAATCTCTTCCTCCGCGAAGTGATCATCTTTTCAAATCTTATCAAAAGTGGAAAACAGATATGATCCTATCTCTAAGTGAACCTATAACACCTAAACTTGACATTCCTATTGTTCTTGAGAAGGAAGTTCTTCCTTTGAAAGATAAAACTAATGTCTTTCCTCAAGAAGATTCCCAACCCATCCCCATGGATGTAACTATGTCTATGCCTGATAAATCTTCTAAAAGTAGACCTATACCTCCTCGTCATGATGGACTTGGTCTTCTTCCTAAACCAAAAATTCCTCCTTTATATGGAGCAGTTCCTCCTCCTGCCTTTTATAGAGAAAAGAGACCTTCTTCTTCTCCTATTATCCAGCCTAAGAGACCACAACCTAAACACCCAAGTGATAAGGATGAGAACATTCCTCCTCCTCTATCTTCTACACTTCCTACTAAGACTAGATGAAATCGTTCTGCACGTGAACGCCGACGAAAGCGTCGTCTTAGGGCTCAAGCAGCCGCTTCTCAAAATTTACAATCTCCAAAGACACCTTCAACAAGCATTATTCCATTTTCTCCTCAGCCAGATATTGAGCCTAAATCTCCTAAACATAAGATGCATGATGGTCTTGATCCTGTGCGAGTTAAAGATCCTATTTTTATAAATCTTGATGATGATATAGATGAAAATGTTATTCATGATGAAAATGTTACTCCGCTTGCTTCTGATAGTGAATATGAACTTGTTGATGTTGATAACCATTTATCTAATGAATTTTCTAAAGCACTTATCCTAGCTCCAAGACAAGAACAACGTGGCTTGGAACATGAACATAGCCCTTGTTTGGATCTTGTGATAGCTCCATCTGCTGTGTTGGATGTTCCTCCTCTAGCGTGTTCCCTGCCTTCCCGAAACATTGATCAGCAAGATCGGGGGGTAGATGACATGCTAGACTAGTTACATTAGCATAGCAGATTCTCTCCCCCTCTCTTTTGTTACTTCTTCTATATGTTATTCTCATTCTTCTATTTGTCGTCCTTAGTGTTGTCTACTTGAGGATGATGCAAAGCATTGAGATCTCTTTGGTCTCTCTCATGTTGACTCAAAAGACACATGTGTTCCCTTCTTCTAGGTGACCTTCCTTGATTGGGGAATGAAGAATAATTATGCATACATACATATGATATATATACATGACTTATCATACAGCATACTGACCCCGAGGAAAGCGAAGTCACCTCGTGCTTTGTGTTTATTATCCTTGGGTTTATCTCACACTTGGGGGCTAAATCTTTGCGATAATGTGCTCCTTTCCCTTCTCATTTCTTATGTGTATCACTACGTTAAAACTATCACCCCCGTTGAGGCATGTGCGATCGCTTTAACGTAGGGGGCATACACCCTGTCTATCCTTTCACGATACTTGAAAATTTCTTGGCAAACTTAGCTTTGCCTTGAAAATTTTTGGTAATTCTCTTGCATGACTCATAGTGAGGGAACCTTACTACTGACAGTCATGGTTCTCCCTCATGATCTTCCCTTTTACTTTGTCAATCGAAGTCGTAAGATCCTTATTCCACTGGGGGCTTGGTGTATCTTGCCTCCTTGACGTGGTGAAAGTCTATTCAATGTTGTTTCCTTGTACTTTACCGGAAGTATGAGCACACATACTCCCGCTAAAGTGGGGGCTAAATGTAGCATCCTAAAATTGCGACACTTGCAATTTCGACTGCATTTCGGTCTTCACGATGGTGACGCAACACGCAACCTAAATGGAGACCCTGAAACTTGCTCACGACACCAAAAACTGCATTTTTCAAGCACCCTGGCCTGAACCTCCTTGCACCCTGCTGTCCCGGGAGGTGGGACCAGAGCGCCCAACGCCCTGGTCCCTAGGTCCTATTTTGGGCCCGGTCTCCTAAGGAGATTGCGGGTCTTTTTGTTTGCAATTTGGAAATTATATTTCCTGGTCAGCCTAAGGTTGGGAAAATCAGTCTATCAGCCCTAATTGACAAGTATATAAACTACATTTTTCTCTCTCATTTGGAGATAACATATACATGACGGAAAAAACGTGGAAACTATACTCAAGCATTCAAGCATTCAAGCATTCAAGCAATTGATCATTTCAAGTCTCCATTCAAGGCTAAGTGTTGCATTCAAGTCAAGGATTCAACCATTGAAGAGGAGATCACTTACTACATGCTACTACTACATACAACAAACAACAACATCTAAACCTTCGCACATAAGGATACAAACATCCTTAGAACAAGGTATAAGTACTTGTTTTACACTACAGTCATTTACATTTACAGCACTTGCTCATTTCTTGGTTAATTCCAAAACCGGGGTTTGACCTAAAGGCAAACCCCTAATCCCTAACCCCCCAATCGTCTTCGCTTTTTTGTGTGTAGGTTGTAGGTACGCGACTGAGATTGAAGATCTGGAATCCTTGTGCAGAGACGAACAGATCCCACTTCGTTTCGCGGATTTTTTGGAGGACCGTGGCGCCGGGCGCCATCGTCCTGACAAATTTTGCTCAAATTTGTAGGATAGCGCCGTATCGACATTCTACTGCTAATTCCAGGTCTGCAGCTTCATCCTATAACCCGAACTCAGTTTATAAGCAAATCTTTGTCACTTTCTATGCATTCCTATCTTAATTTCCTTAAACAACATTCTTTACAAAAGAGGGTAGCCTTGCTTTCCTAACCCTTGAAATTCATTTAACATCCAATCTTACATTGTGTGGGATTGGATCTTATGAGTTTCAACCCCTCTTTTGAATGTAAAGTCTCTCCCTCAAGTGAAAAACCATCGAATCCTAGCGAACCTCCCTTCTCTCTCCTCGGAGTTGGAAGAGGGGAGAGCAACTAGGGTTCGATCGCAATTTTTCCGCTTTACATATGATAACCGTGTTCAGCCATGAAACTATCAAATTTTAAATACCATTGTCGGGGTGCTTGCTTTAGGCCATACAGACTTTTCTTCAACCTGCACACCAAGTTCTCTTTACCTTTGACCTCATATCCCTGTGGTTGCAACATGTAAATTTCCTCCTCCAGATCTCCATGGAGAAAAGTTGTTTTGACATCTAATTGTTCAAGATGTAAATCATCTACAGCCACAAGACTAAGTACGGTTCTAATTGAAGTCATTTTTACAACTGGAGAAAATATTTCATCATAATCTATACCCTTTTTCTATGCAAAACCTTTTACCACGAGTCTGGCCTTATATCTTTTCTGACCTCCTTCCTCCTCCTTCAGTCGATAAACCCATTTGTTAGGCAAGGCTCTTTTTTCTGCAGGTAAAGGGACTAAGTCCCAAGTCTTGTTTTTCATCAAGGAGTCCATCTCCTCTTTCATGCCTAGCTCCCACTGTTGTTTGGCATCTACCTGCATTGCTTCTTCATATTCTTCTGGTTCACCAGAATCCGTTAATAAAATAGAATACAAGGAAGGAGAAAATCTTTCAGGCGGTCTACTTGTCCTCATAGAACGTCTAACACTTGCAAGAGTTTGTGGGACCATCTATTGTTGCTGAGCATCAGGTACCTGTGGCATTTCATTTTCAAGAATCTCATCCAACACCACATATTCTTGTTTGTCCTGTTCATGCTTCTTTTCTTGCATCTGTTCTTTATACATAACCTTCTCATTGAATATAACATCTCTACTTCTAATTATTTTCTTGTTTTCAAAATCCCATAACCGATAGCCATATTCATCTATCCCATATCCAATGAAGGTACATTTCTGGGATTTAGCATCAAGCTTGGTTCTATTTTCTTTATCAACATGGACAAAAGCTTCGCAACCAAAAGTTTTTAGAAAAGAATAATTTACCTTTTTACCAGTCCATGCCTCCTCTGGAATACCACCATTCAAAGGGGTTGAAGGTCCTCTATTTATCAAATAGACAGTAGTATGTACAACATCTGCCCAAAAATGTAAAGGCAATCCAGCATGCAATCTCATGCTCCTCGCATGTTCCATGATGGTCCTATTCATTCTCTCTGACACACCATTTTCCTGTGGAGTTCCTGGAACTGTCTTCTGCTTTCGAATCCCATTTAAGGAACAGTAATCTTCAAATGCTTTGCTGCAATACTCACCTCCATTATCCGATCTGAGACACTTCAACTTTTTTCCTGTCTCATTCTCAACCAAAGCTTTCCATTTCTTAAAAGTTTCAAAAATATCTGATTTTTGTTTTAGGAAATATACCCATGTTTTTCTAGTTGAGTCATCAATAAAAATAACATAATAACAAGAGCCACCAAGAGATGATACTTGAGCCGGTCCCCATACATCTGAATGTACAAGCTCTAACTTCTCACTTTTCTTCTCTTTCCCAACCTTGAGAAATCTGACTCTTTTCTGTTTACCATAAACACAGTTTTCACAGAACTCTAAATCAATCTTCTTTAGTCCTAGCAATAGATTTTTAGAGTGAAGGATTTTCATTCCTTTCTCACTCATGTGCCCAAGCCTATGGTGCCACATTATCGAATCTGTTCTTGCAACATTTATTGTTGTTGTCCCTGCAGTAACTTTATCTGTAACAGCTAAGGTGGAGTAAGTGTTACCAGTACACAGATATAATGTGCCTACCTTTGCACCTTTAGCTACTACTAATGATCCTTTAGTGACCTTCCACATACTGTCTGAGAAGGTAACTATGCAACCTTCACTACCTAGTTGCCCTGCAAAAATTAAATTTCTTCTTAAATTAGGAACATGTCTTACCTCCTGGAGAAACCAGTCATTACCATTCTGCAACTTGATCTTTATCTTTCCTTTTCCAACAATTTGACAGGGCTCATCATCACCCAAATATACCTATCCAAAATCACCTTGAACATAATCTAGAAAATATTTTCTGTGGGGTGTAGCATGAAATGAAGCCCCAGAATCTATTACCCAGGAATCATTAACATTATCCAAACATAAGATTAAAGCATCTTGTAAAGTATTATTTGCAATATTAGCTTCCTTACTGTCATTTTCATTTTTGTCTCCTTCTTTGTTTTTCCGAGACCAACAGTCTTTCTTTAGATGACCAGGCTTTCCGCAGTACCAGCAATCTTTCTTTCCTCTAGATTGAGAGCATCCTTTCTTTGACTTCCCTCGTGACTTCTCATTCCCAGGGCCTTTTCCTCTTTCCTTTGATCTTCCTCTGTTCTCCACATTCAAAACACTACCCGATGATGTTGAAGTCTCACCTGTGCTTTTCCTTCGCATTTCCTCGCTTAGGATAACACCAACAATATCATCAAATACCAAAGTATTTTTACCAGAGACAGAGTTACTTACAGCCATAACCAAGCTATTCCAGCTTTCTGGCAAAGAACATAAAATCAAGAGAGCCCTAACCTCTTCTGCAAAGGTAATTTTTACCAAAGACAATTGACTGGTAATTGTATTAAATTAATTTAAGTGCTTCGCTACAGATCCTCCCTCACTCATTTTCAAATTAAACAAATGCTTCATAAGAAATACCTTATTTGAAGCCGAGGGTTTCTCATACAACTTAGCCAATGTTGCCATCAAATCTACAGTCATTTTTGCTTCTATTATATTGAATGCTACAGACGACGCAAGGCACAATCGAATGGATCCCAGTGCCTTTCTATCTAAAATGTCCCACTCTTCATCTGATATTGTGGTCAGTTTCTTTGCTTTTCCTTCCAATGGCCACCACAAATCCTTTTGATACAGGTAATCCTCCATCTGCATTTTCCATAACTGATAATTCTGGCTGTTAAACTTTTCGACCTTGAATTTGGAATCCTCCATTGCTCCCACTCAAATCTGAAAGTCCTGCCAATTTACAGAAAACCTCGCTCTGATACCAATTGTTAGGGTTTCAAGCAAATCCGAAGCAAATATGAACTAACAATTATATGCAGATTTAAATACAAAAGATAAAGAAATAAAACAAGACACAGATAACACAGAGATTTAACGTGGTTCACCCAGAATGGGTTACATCCACCATACACAGTCGTCCAATCTTTCTTATTATCCAGCAAAAATAGTACATCAACCTTACAATGCCCTTAAGCATCCCAGCCGCTTATAACATGCGTTTTTAGGGCAACAAACAAAGTTAGCCTTTTTAGGGTTTTATTACAATGTCGGTTTTTATCAACGAAAAACTGCAAAAAAAAATTTCTCGGGGCCTGCCGCCCCCGAACCCCCGCTTTTCTCGGGGGTTGCCACCCCCAAACCCCTACCCGGGGCCCGGCCTGGCCCCAGACCCCGGTGAGGATACATGTTGAGTGTACAGTACTTTGCTGATCAGTCGCCACATTTCAACACAACCCAAAGGTTTGGACGACCATTTCAAGCTAGAGACGTGTTTTTATCAAAACATTGAAAATTTTGACATATTTTTGGTCGTGTTCTCCGTCAGGTTTGCACATGTTTCAATGAAATTAAAAAAAAATACTGTGGTAAAATTGAGCTCCCTCTTAGGTATCCAACAATGTAATTTATTTCAAATTTTGATTGCGTTAAGTCTTTCATCTATAATTTCTTTTGTTAGTGTGTCCATTTTTTGTCAAAAACCAACATGCACTATTCTGGGTATAAATTTTTACACGTTCATCAGATTTTGAAAAAACTTACATTTTTAGAAACTAGACTCCATTCTACACAATTTTAAAAAAAAAAGGTTTTGATTTTTGATTAGTTTTCAATGATTTTAGGGGGGAGCATGCTCAAATTTTTATTTTTCAAGATGTGTCCACTTCGAAAATTAGTAAAAAATCATATTCTCATTAAAAAATTAATTGAAAAATCTGGCATAAACTACAAGGTGTTAGCTAATTTCTCACTGAAGCGATTTTAAAAATTCAAAAAAAAGGTTAACATTTTAGGGGGGCCACAACAGACGCTATGTTATGTTTTTTGCATAAAAATAGGACCACTTTTTGTGGCCCCCCTTTTTGAAGCTCTTAATCTCCACCATTTTCAAAAAAAATTAGTAGTTTAGAAAGTAGACTTGAAGCACTTTGACTCTTGTTCTTGTTGCATCTTCAAATTTGGAGTGTAACTATCTTCAATTTGTCATTGAAGTTCAAACTTTGCTGATTTTAGAAAAAAAAAGTGGCATCTTAAGACCCCCTTTTGGTACCACAACTTGGTGCACATACCCATATTGTTGGTTGACATCCATGACAGTAATACCAATTGACATTAATGACAATAGTGCACATACATCTCCCATACCGGTTGACATCAATGACAACACAATACCAACAATATCCCCCTTTGGCATTGATGTCAGCACATGTAGTATCTGGTATACTATAGATTCTTCCTCCCCCTTTTACAACAATGGCAAAGGGCACTGACAAGGTTTCTCTCCTCCTTTTACCTTCATACTTTTCATCTTCTCAAATCATAACACTTGAGATGGAGGGCTCAACCACCAACAAACACTAATTTCTCAGCAACCAAGTGTATATGCAAATTGAAAACATATGCATATACAAGTCTGAAACCAATTGAAGACACGTGTGTCAGTGAATACAACATACATGTCGGTCAAATTGCATCATCACTCCTTTGAAATGTAGAGCCATTCTGACCCTAAAATGTTGATACCAAATGTTGAAGCTAACACTAATACCAATTATATCTCTTTGGATACCAAATGCAGTTTCACTTGTGCAAGTAATTCTCTCTCTTAGCAAGCAACACTCCCAGTGATCCATTTGTGATTTCAATTGAATATTCACTAAAATATCTCACAATCTCGGATACCACCAAAGACACAAACATACCGATACATCCATAGACACTTGCACACCCTCTGTGTCTAGCAAGTCTAATATAAATCAGAAAATATGGTTGTCAACTCCCCCTGAGTCATATATATTAGGTCCACATGATTTTCGGTCAGGTCCAAAACTGGAGCTTCATTCAACTTCATACCTATTGAGTTGTGCATATGTGATCATCTGATGATCTTTCAGCTCCATTATATCTACCACAACCTATGACGTGATCCTTGATGTACACAATGCCATACAATGTCATCATCATGCCACAGATTAAACCAGTTAGCCCAAAAATATGCATCCCTACATGATCAACAACTGGGCCAACATATGTCTTTCATGTCTTCATCAACACCACCTGATACATAAACTCCTCATTCCATGCTACCGGAGCTAATGCAATGACCTCTAACCTCATTGTCTTACATAACCTGCAAGTACATGTTGCATACATACCGGTAACATCCTGCACATACCAGTTTCTTGTACCAATCTATCATCACTACCGGAGCAACTTCCTCAAACCCCTGTCATATTGTGTCACTATGCGTCTGATTTCAATTGTTAATCTCCATCCATTGACACAATTGTAGCAATCCATCTTTCATCTGTAGGTGCATAGCCAAGGTAGCCTTTACACACACTTATCTTCTCATATCCATCCTTCATACCGGCAATAGCTTGTTCTTTCATGTGTCCTTCTTCACTGAGGGGGTGAATGATAAGTTCAGTGTATTACTCCGTCTAAGGTCCTGCGTCTCCTTTAATCCTTGGGAGATATCATATGTGCATTGAATGCACAGTACTAGTCCATGGTTGCATCTTGTTGCTTCTTCCTCCATACCTTCTTGACCTCATTCTTCTTCACCTTCACTATCACTACCAAACAGATTTTGCTGGTAAGAGTGAACTGCATGATCATTTTCAGATGTGTGCCTCTCATCTTTATATTTTTGAGCCATGAAGAGGTGGGTTCCTTCATCATCATTGTTGTAGCTACTAGCAGATCTGTCTTCATCATCTACAGATACAAGAGATGCATTTCTCATTCTATCTTCACAAGTTGGTTCTTTAGTAGTAGGCTCATTTCCATAGAGCTTCTTCAATCTGTCCCATAGACTATTTGTCGATCTACATCTATCCACCTATGAGGAGACATAATTTGATAACCCACATAATATAGCCTTCATTGATACATCATTGCACCAGTTTCTTCTTTCTGCATCTGAGTCGATGGGAGGACTGAATTTACTAGGGAAGCCATTTATAACAAACATCCAAACATCATACCCTAGAGAGGATAGGTAGACTTCCATTCTGTGACTCCAAATGGAATTTTTTGAACCATCAAATACCAAAGTTGGGATTGATACTAAATAGACAATTGTGTCCTTAAGCTAGAATCTACCCAAGCTAGAGAAAGCTTATCAACTGGGAACCTACGCTCTGATACCAATTGTTAGACACAATGTGTCATTGAGAGGGGGGGTGAAATAGTCATTTACAAACATTTCCCCTTTATCTACCCTATGTGTGAATACCAGTTATCATCATAATACCTAGTGGGTCTACTGGTAAGATAAATCAAGACAATGCAATGCAAGCATACACAAGGGCACATCCCATAACACTAGTATATATGAGGAAAACCTAAGATGGGAAAAACCTCAATGAGAAATGTTGTTGGAGTCTATTGCTCCAATCTAGTCTCACAGTAAAATCAATGTATTACAATTTTAGGGCACCAATCGAAGGAGCACCAACCCTTGATAGTTTATGGGAACCAACCCAAAGGAGTACCAACCCCTAATGCTTATGGACACCAACCCAAAGGAGATACAACCCCTACATAGAGAACCAACTCAATGATCACAATACATAATCTCATAACAAAAGTAATAGCTCGGTTATAAATGAGTTCTATAAACACTAATGATTTGGTTCTCTGTCAGTTTTAATTCTCATTAACTTTACCAATAGTGTGTTCTATCTTTCACTCAGTCTCCTCTCTTTCAGATCTCACTCTGTCTCATTCACTAATGTCTCCTTCTATCTCTGCTTCTCTCTTGTTGACTTAGCCTCTACCAGTTGTTTATCTAACAAAATTTGCACTTGAGTTCTGGTTACTCAACTTATCGGTTTATACCTACTATATTCTATGTTTGTTGAATCTTCTATGCCACTCTCACACACAACTGCTTCACTCTGAGCTACCTTCTGGTGGGCTTCATCACCATTGGTTCTCCCTTGCACTTAGCCTATTTTTTGGTTACCAGTTGCTTTGATCTTATCAGTTAAGTATCTACTAAACCCTCTCACCGATTGCATCTCCAACACTCCACTCCACTCTTCAACACTTAGCATGCAACATCATCATCTCCTGGTCTTTGATTTGCATACATTTATCTAGGTTTTCACTCCAAAACACAAATTCAAACACTGACGTGATTAGGGTTTCTTCTTCAACCAACGAGCCATAACATATCCAATCAAATCTTCTCAAATCATGTCTCGGAGATGATTTCCTATACATCACTGCCAACATTGTGCCTTCTAGTGCATGCCTTCCATCTTTAGCACCCTACATTCAATCTGTCGGCACATCTTTTGGTCAATCACCATAAATGGTTTTAGGGTTTTCTTCACCTACTTCAATCTGCATCCAAGTCACTCTACATCGATCAATGGATCCCATCAATCACCTCTATTCAACCTTCCTCGAGCTGAACCCCTTTGGAACACCTCCCATGATTTACAGGGTCTATAATTAATGTCGACCAACTCTATAACAACCTCATCAATGCACACTCCATCTACCGCTGCATGCGTGTCCACCACCTTGACTCCACGTGGCACCTTTGTCAGCATCCACCTTAGCTCACCAAATCTGTCTGACTTGTTCACCGACAAATCACACACAACTAGTGTGTGCATCATACCATCGGTCCCTCTTTTTCTATTGGTTAACCTTCTTGCCTTCTCATTCCTTGTGCTGGTGGATCTTGTCAGATCGGTCATCAACCATGTCAGTCTTTAGAAGCAATCTTGGATGATTCATCATGTGCATCTTCATTAGACTAAGAGCACTTCACTTTTGTCTCTCTGTCCACTTGGTTGTATGTTGGTGTCTTCCTTGATTACCAATTTGCATGTTTTTGCCTTCATACTAGTAGTGTGTATGATATCTTCATGCCATCCATTTCCAACTATTATGCATCTATGGCAACACCACTTTCCATCTACATACCGGTAACATCATGTGTGCAACTATAGAGCCTCGTCTTCATTTGACTGGTTCTCTTCTCAACCGGTTTTCCAAGAAGGCAAACTCACCATCTTAACTCTTCCTTCTCTACCTTGGTAGCACATCATGTCTTCTCATGCTAATCTGGTGCACATCTCTGAACTTATCCTCTGGAGGCATCCTCATCTTTCTCTTGAGTCATCTGGTCTATGCATCCAATCACCTGCCTTTTCTTACTCTGACTAACTTATCCCTGAGAGTCATGATGTATGTCATGTATGTTGTGGGATAAGAAAGGTATTAATATTTACTGGAGGGGAGGAATAGACAACCTCACTTCAACTACTAAACACTGGTGGAGAAAGATCTAAGTCACTGACTAGCTAATGGAGTGACATCCCTATTATTGGGTAGATGAAACTTCCTTACAATCCTTAGACAACATTCCTTCTTCCAGGAACAACATCATTTTCCAGTGGGAGTCCTACTAGATTTCATCATACTAACATACATGTGGCATGTTCACTCTATAGTCTTACCAGTGATCATCTTACCGATTAGTACCAACATGTATACTAACATGTTCATTGGATACTATTTTTCTCATACCCATTCATCAACTTGTATACCGATGACTCTAGCTTGAATACCAAGTGGCCTCAACTACACATATTATCAGTTGACATCCATGATAGTAATACTAGTTGACATTAATGACAATAATACACATACATCTCCTATACTGATTGCCACCCTATATCGGTTGACATCAATGACAACACAATACCAACACATGCTACTATGCTAATGAGGAAGGTGTAACTAATGTTCTGATGATGGACAAACAAAAGATTCAGCTAGTGGATCTGACAATGGAAAGGAATGGGTATTATTAGATATCAAGGAAGATGCTCTAGAACCTGTCATTCAAAATAAAGAGAAGGCCCTTGCTACTAAAGTTGGAGACAAGGATGAATGGGTGATAGGCAGTGGATGTTCACAACATATGATTGGAGATAAAAGGAAGTTTCTATCTTTGCAATAATTTGATGGTGGTCTGGTCAGATTTGGAGATGACAAAGCATGCATGATCAGAGGAAAAGGAACTATATGATTGGATGGTAAGCATAATATTGATAATGTCTATTGTGTAGAAGGTTTAAGGCATAATATTTTGATTGTAGGACAATTAGTGGATAAGGGATTTCAATTATAGTTCAAGGATGGAAAATGCAAAATCATCAACAGATCTAGATTGGAGATTGCAACCGGTACTCAGACTAGAGGTGGCATCTTTTATTTGAACTCCGGTGAGAAGACATGTTTGATTGCACATATTGATGAGAGTTGGCTATGGCATAAGAGGTTGTGTCATGTGAGTTTTGATTGCATTGTAAAGATTAGTTCAACTAAGGAAGTTAGAGATATACCTAAGATTGTGAAGCCTCATAATCCAGTATGTAAGGAATGTCAAATGGGTAAGTAAGTCAGAACTTCTTTTAAGAGTATATTAGACAAATCTAATTATGTTCTTGATCTTATGCACATTGATTTGTGTGGTCCTACTAGAATAAGAAGCTTTCAAGGTGATAGATATTCTATGCTAATCATTGATAATTATTCTAGAATGATGTGGATTACTTTTCTAAGGGATAAATCTAAAGCCTTTGAAAAGTTCAAAATCTTTAAAGAAATGGTTGAGACAGAGATAGGGTTTAAGATCAAATTCTTAAGATCCGATAAGGGTGGTGAATTCACATCCAGTGAATTTAATAGTTATTGTGAGAAACATGGCATAAGGAGACAATTGTCTACAACCCAGACATGTCAACAAAATGGTGTTGTGGAAAGAAAGAACAAAACTATCCTAGATGCATCTAGATCTATGATGATGGAAGATAATTTGTCTCATATCTATTGGAGAGAAGTTGTGAGAAGGATGATATACACATTCAATAGAGTTCACATGAAAGGAGATACTGGTAAGACACCTTATGAGTTATGGTTTGGTCATACACCTATAGTTAAGTACTTCAGAATCTTTGGTAGTAAATGTTATATCAAAAGATATGATTCCATTGGAAAGTTTGATCCTAGATGTGATGAAGGAATATTTCTTGGTTATTCAAATGAAAGAAAATCATATAGATGTTATAACAAAAAATTGCAGAGAATTATGGAGAGCACTAATTTTAAGGTGAATGAGTAGTATAGAGGTCAAATCAGAACTTATGAGAGAGAACCAAAAGTGGAAATGATAATAATTGATCATGTAGTCCTTGCACCATAACAAAATGTTGAACCAATTACCTCGAAAGTATCAGAAAATTCAACAGTAACTAAAGATCAGAGAAGAGAAATAGAAAGTCAGAAGACTCCAAAGTATGTAAGGTTGAATCATTCAAAAGATTAGATCATTAGAGATAAGAACAAAGGAGTGATGACTAGGAGAAGGTTGGAAACTAAAGAGGTATGCTTAATTTCTCAAATTGAACTGGCATCAGTAGATGAAGCATGTAAGGATGAATGTTGGATGAAAGCTATGGAAGAGGAATTGGATCAAATTGAAAAGAACAACACATGGACTTTAGTTCCCCGACCTATAAATAAGAATGTTATTGGAACTAAATGGGTTCTTAGGAATAAATTAAATGAAGATGGACAAGTTGTGAGGAACAAGGCTAGATTGGTCTATAAAGGATATTCTCAGAAGGAACGAATTGATTAAGATGAAACTTTTTCTCCAGTAACAACTAGGATTGAAGCTGCAAGATTATTTATTTCTTATGATGCCCATACGAAATACAAGGTTTATCAAATGGATGTTAAGTGTGCATTTCTAAATAGAGATCTTGAAGAGGAAGTCTACATTGAGCAACCTGATGAATTTTTCACTTTCAGATGACAAAAACATGGTTTGCAAATTGAGGAAAGCTTTATATGGATTGAAGAAAGCCCCTAGAGCTTGGTATGTCAGATTGGACAAATATCTTTTGAAGCTTGGTTTCACTAAAGGTAATACTAACAATAACTTGTATTATAAGATCACTAATGATGACATATTGATTATTTATGTCTTTGTTGATGATATCATTTTTGGAGGTGAGAAAAATTTATGTATGGAATTCTCCGATAATATGAAGAATGAATTTGAGATGTCTATGATTGGAGAAATGAGATTTTTCTTAGGTTTGTAGATTACTCAGACTGATAAATGTATTTTGATCTATCAAACTAAGTATACTAGAGAGTTGTTGAAGAAATTTGATATGGAAAATTATAAACCGATTGGTACTCCTATGATTACAAGTGAGAAATTGACAAAGAAAGATGTATCAACTTTGGTAAATCCTACAAGGTATAAATCTATGATTGGAGTTTTGTTATATTTGTCTTAGACTAGACCAGATATAATGAATGTAGTTTTTATTATGTCACGATATCAGAGTGACCCAAGAGAAAATCATGAGAGTGCAGTGAAAAGGATTTTCAAATATTTACAAGGAATAACTAAATATGGTCTATGGTATCCTAAAAATGATGACTTTACACTATGTGCATATATAGATGCAGATTGGGTTGGAGATATAGATGAATGAAAAATCATATCTGGTGGAGCTTTCTTTCTTGGAAAGAAACTTGTTTCATGGATCAGCAAGAAACAGTCATGTACTTCTTTATCTACTATTGAAGCTGAGTATGTTGTTGTTGCTACTAATTGTACACAAGTTCTATGCATGAAGAAAATGTTGAAAGACATAAGGATAGACTATGATGAACTGGTAGTTATTCATGGTGATAACTCTACTGCTATTGACATATCAAAGAATCTGGTATTTCATTTAAAGACAAAGCACATATCAATCTAGTATAACTTTTTGAAGGAAAAGGTAGAAGGAAATGAAGTCAGATTAGTTTATGTGAATACTAAAGAGAAAATTGTATACATCTTCACTAAACCTTTGCCTAGGGAATCATTTGATTACTTTAGAGATAGATTGGGGGTCTCTGCCCATTTGGTAGAGACTTAAGTGATGTTGATTGGCATGAGTCTAGTATGCATTATCAGAACTATTATTCATTCTGGATTGATGAGATGGTGCTACTACTCAGGGGGAGTAGTCAATTGTGTGGTTTAGAGGATATATTGTTTTTATTTGATGTCTATGTCAAATTTATGGCATTGATATCAAAGGGGGAGAGATATGCATGTGAAAAATAGAGCTTAATAGAGATATCAGTCACAGGGGGATTTTGGTCCATGGTTTGGTTGATTGGTTAAGAACTTCATTGATATATCATTAGTTGGATGTCTTCCATTGGGGGAGAATTGTTTAGCATTTCGTGGCACTTGGATTTTTTCACATCTGGTATTGCCATCAATGCCAAAGGGGGAGATTGTTGGCAATAGGGAGGAATTGATTATGTGTTTCATTGATGTTTCTCATTGATGTCAACACTATCTTGTTTGGTTGTCTACCGGGTTCTAGTAGAGTTATTGGATTGTGATGATCTGATTGGTGGAATTGGTTTGGTTTGGTCATTCATGAGATTCAGATGTGTCACACTCAATTGGTTTGATATTTGATGATCTAAAAGCTATCATATGTTCTAGTAAGCCTTTTGGTTACCGGTATGGGTTTTACCAATAGAGCTTTGTTGAAGATATTTTGATGGATTCGATAAGTGGTGTTGGTGCAGTAGAAGGTTCTTGGGATGCTGATGGTTATCATGTTTGTGTTCTAGGTTATTGGTGGTGTTCTATTTAGCTTATGGCAGCCTATTTTAGGTCTAGTGCTATTCTGTTAGGTTATGGACCGGTTTATATAACATGTTGGTGGATGCACCTAATGCATTACCAGTTGGATTTATTGTTTCGTTAATGTTGTTTCGGTCTTAGGCCGGCTTGGGTTATCATTGGTTTTCAATTTTATGTAATGGGTTTATCGTATTATCTTTTAGGTGGCCGACCTAATTGTTTAGGTCTTGGGTTTGTATAAATATGATGTAAGATCTCTTTGTCGATCATGGTCAAGGGATGGTTATGGGATTATTTGTGTGTGAATAAAGTTGTAATCATATGCAGAGGTTTTGGTCGATCATAGGTGATTGAATTGGGTTTGTGTAAGAGGTTTAAGATCTCCAACATTGAGATTAACTGGAACTATACTCAGGCATAGGAGATGTTATTCTTGCAGTTCAATCTTCTTTCTAGATTTCTTGTAGTCAGTGCAGCTCCTTGTGTGATGAGAATTATGCTCTAGGCAATGTGCCTTACTGCATGTGTAGGCCCCATATTGTAATCACATACTTGTTGCAAAAGTATCATCCAACTATGGGTAGGGTTTCACATCGTGGTTTTTCTCTTTACCGATTTTTCCACATACAAATCTTGGTATTATGTGTTGTGGATGTATGGTATTTGGTTTATGATCTATGTTTGTGCTTAATTTATATATCTACTATTCCAATATTTGTTTTATGCATTCCGGTAAAAGGTTTTAAGTGCTTAAAGTTTTAGAATTTGTTGACAACTTATTTAACCCCCCCCCCCCCCCCCCCCCGGTTATCCCAACAATTTTGGTTTTTAGTGATTTATAGGAGTTGTGAGGTTAACTATCAACTCCAACATGGCATTAGAGCACTAGATTTATGACTTCCTATTACATTTTTTTAGAGATCATCCTTGGGGAAAAAATTAGGTCATCCAAGAAACATAGAATTCATAGTAGACAAAAACCATAAGGATCAATTGTTGAAATGCTCAAATATGAGAAGTTGAAACGATAGGAAAAAAAATAATTCGCAAGGCCTTGCGAGAATCTGTGTCATTTTTCTATCATTTCTCAATTTATGTGTGCAAGTATCAACCTGACATTATTTTTCAGATTTCAATTTTTTCTAGTTTGTAATTTTTAATAGAAGATTTATTAAAAAAGAAAAAGAAAAATAGAAAACAATAAAAAATAAGACAAAATTGATTTTTTTCCAAAAATTAAAATAAAATACAAAAATAGGCATATTAAAAAAAGAGGGTTCAAATTGTACTCTCGTTTAGGTGGGGATATGCATCTTACATTGGCAAGCATGTCCTATCATGCCACATGGAGGTCCTTCATGGAAATAACTTCCCAAGTAATATTTAAATTTCCTTGGTATATTCGAATGCCATAAGAGAAAGAATAATCTACCAAAAAATAACATATTTCATACATGTAGCAACCAGTGGAGAATATTCTAACAAAAGACACTATATTCAAATATTTACATCATGGTGACATTAACATAATGTCAATGACTATACCCTATCGGGCCTCCTCCTAACCCTCTTTGGCCCTAAATGATCTATTTTTTCTTCTAGCCATAACTTAGGCATACAATGTAAAAATTGGGCAAAAAGGATATCATTGGAAATCTAGTTCCAAGAACTTTTTCATGGTGTACATCTTATTCTTGGACTTTGTGTCTATTCATGTGATTCTCAATCAAATTTAGATCTTCATATTCTATCTTTTGAGCACATAAATTTTTGCCACAATCTTTGATTTACACATCATTTCAATGTTGGAAATATCTTAGAGCTCTTCATATCCATTCATCCACTTTTTCCAAAATCTATTGTAAATACATTTTATTCATATTTTGTGTTTTCACACTCTAGTCAATTACTTAGACATTTTGGCACTGAGACAATATTTGTTTGTGGTACGACTTCATTTGATTTGCTTGATATGTGTCGAGACTATTGATCTTTGATTTTTTTATTGGAGGTATCATTAGTTTTTTCATCCTATTGTTGTCATGCTAGAAGAGGATAATTATGAGTCTTGGTGAAATGACATCTTGACACATCTCAGGTGCCTTGATATTTTTCCTTATCTGTATAGATTCATCTTGGGGTATTATTGACCATGTTGTAGGATTGATTTTTTCTAGTTCTAATCTTGACACTGTGTGCTATATCAAACATTGATGGTCCCCACACACTTTGGACTAGATTTTACAAGATCCATGGAGACTCTCATATCTCTCCTTTCTAAAATGATCTTGTAGTATATTTTCCCATTCCCTTTTCACATGAAAATTATATATACCTTTTTATCATGACACTTTAAAGGAGCTTTATTATATCAAAAGTCTTGCATGTCTTGAGGGATCAGAGCTTGTCTCTCAATTCATAATTCTCACATTGAGACCCCATCTCCATCTTTTGTTGTTCATTATTATCTTGGCATCACCACAACCATGACCTCCATTGATTTAGTGCAGAAAGATATCCCTCTTTTTTCATGCATAGATACTTGAGATTCATTTTTTAGAGAGATATCATCATTGTTTGTGAAGTGATTGTATATTTGGAGGATTATCTTGAGGGAATTCATATCCTCTTTTGTTGATTGCCACATTAATATTGTCAACCCATATTCATCCTTTTTGGATCTTGTTCTACATCAATCTTCATAGGTTTTTGGATTGACATTCTCATTTCAGCATATGTATATTTGAGAAGTTTTCATAAGCACACATAATTTGGATTTGAATTCTTGATTCATCTATTTTATGAAAATCAATGCTCAAATCAATAATGAATTTTTTTTTCCTAAGGGGAGAAATGTTTTCAGGTAATGAACCATGTTCTATCTTTGGGATTTCATCATTGTCACATGAGATACTTCTATATGGGGAATTCCTATCCTCGTTGTCTCTGTCCTATGGGGGGACATTTATTGTACTTATATGATAGGAGCAGTTCATGGGGGTTACATTGAGTTCTCCTTCTATCCTTCTTTCACTAGTGCAATTATTTTACTTTCACATTTTTGGAGAGGAGTTTTCTTCCATCAAGTTTTCTCTTTTTCTCTATTTATGAGAGATTGTATTAGTTTGTCCATGGGTCCTTGCAATTAGGACCCATCCATGTATCCATCCATGCACTCATCATTTAACTTTTCATTAATTTTTAAGCTTTTCTCTAAGTTGATCTTAAGTTGGATGTTGGAGTGATTAGGTAATAAACTTTGTAATTAATAATCAATTATTAATTAATGGGGCCCCTTATTACTTTACTCAACTTAAAAGAAAAAATTAGGAGCTCTTTTCTATATTTAGATAGAGATAATTATAGGTCTTGTTATATCATTACACTGGATGAGAACACTTATCATGTTCTAATTTAATCCTCTCCTAGGTTTATATCTAGGGTTTATCTTTATGATTTTATAAGAATTCATTTTATTTGTTGTAATCAATCCAAGTTAACCTATTTTATTCATGTTAATCTTAATATTATATTCTCTTACCAATTCTCTCTCAAGGTTGCATAACATCCAATCATGGTTTCTTCTCTTCAATTGTGATAGGCATTTTGATTACAAATGATTTCTAGGGGCTATGCAATTAACTATCAAACCCAACAATAGATACATTAAGTTAACTATGATAATAGATATTATGAATATTTAAGTACTAGCACAAAAATATTATATTCATGGTGAGAAGCAGATGACCAAATGAAAAAAGATCACATGGAATCTATTGAAGATCACTAGAATCCATTCCAAAACTACAACCAATTTCATTCGTAATCTCACCATCAAACAATAAAAGGCAAAGAGCCAATAGGATTGTGTATCACTTAAAACCCTAAAAGCTTAAAAAATTTGTAAATCCAAGCCCAAAGTTTACATGAGAGAGAGAGAGAGAAGCTTCCTTTTGTAAATATAAAGTGATAGGTTCTTTGCCAAATCCTAGTGTCAACTTGGGACATTACATTGGTAGATTCTAAGGAATTCTAATGTTCTATGATGGCTTGAATCATGAATTTTTATGTGCCACTAGTGCATCGCGCAAACATCCACACATGCCTACTATCCAAAATTTTAGGAATAATACAAATTTACTAGCAAATATTTTTTTTATATTAAATATAGTAGATACGGCAAATGAAGTGTAAGCATCCCAACAGATACAAAAAAAAAAGAGGAAGTTGTGATGCAACTTCCAACCCCCCAAAAAAATTACATCTCATTGCATAGTTCAACCTCGAATGATCTTATACCATATGTAGTTAACTAGGCCAAAATAGGATCAGAAGGAAACTTTATAACAATCTTAGAAATGTTACATAACATCCCCACTAGGAGAGGATGAATCACCAAAAGTTTCAATCCTATTGTCCAATCTAATGGGTCATCTGCCCATTTGAGTTCTCTCCCCCATAGGATGGGATCTGCATATGGATGGATGACCAAAGCAACAATAGGTACAACTAGATCAGCAATAGGTACATTTAGATCAGTAGGAATGAGTATTGGATCTGTAGGAGCAACAACCAGAATTTGAGGATTGATTACTAGAATAGCAGGTTGAGAAACATCATGTATACACCTCTCCTGAGCTCTAATCTCCCGAATGAAGTTGTTAAGTCCTTCTTCAAAGGGTGTTCTTTCCTCTGTGGTTCTAGCTCATGTGAATCCATGAGACATTTCTTCTGTAAAGAAAAATGGGTCTGCCCATCCTACAAAAAACTTTCAAATTTTCCTTTTGAGAGTCTCATTGTTACCGAAACTTGCATATCAATTTTAAAAATTATGATTCTCCTAAGAGATGTAGTAAGGAATCTAACTCTATCATTGAATAGATCACCATTCCTGTAATTCCAAATTAGCCAAATAATTTCAAGAGAACAAATAGACCAAAACAAATTAGAAACTCTAGATAAGCTTTGGATATTACCCATTACAACATCTGAGAATAAAACATTCTGACCTAGGTTGGTACCAAACAAATTCTAGACCTCTTTGGAAAATAGGCAATCAAAGAAGATGTGAGAGACTGATTCAAGAAATTTACAACAAGAACAAAGGGATATCTCATTATCAAGATTCTTGACAGGCAGCTTGTGCAAGAGAAGGATCTCGAGAAAGGTTAACTTTTTGGGTTCATTAGGCCTTTTCCACAGAGTAATAAAGAGTTTCTCCCAACCTTTATGATCCAGACCTAGCCCCCAGCAAGACTCAACATGAGAGAAGATGGAACCTTCATAGGTGAGAGTAGAACTTAAACAACATTAGCTTTGACATTACACAGATATGAGCCATTAGTCCATTGGTAGAGAAAGAGTCTAGAAGGATCAAAGTTGCAGGTCTTAGAGAAGTTGGGAGGAGAGATATTTTTCAAGCATAGAATAGGTCCTTCGATGAGAGGGAGGGATATTGTATCTCTCAAAAAACTTGTGCCATCTCAGGAGGTGACCATTATCAAGGATATCAGACATAATGCATATGCCCTTTGCTACCTATGGTTTTTCTAAACACCCTTGAACCAAAGCCAAAGGTTTATTATTATAGTGCAAATTCCACCAAATAGAACATTCCCCATCAACCACTCCATTCATGTCACACAACCCATTATTGGTAATAAATTTCCTCACAACCTCCCAAGCCTTCCAAAATGATTTAAATATTGTAGAACCTACCAGTCTAATGTCAAAATTCCTAGCAACAATGCCACACAAAGGTAATCCTTTCCATGCCAAGCCTTTCTTGGGGATGGATTAGATCAAATTGTGTCTCACAAGAACTTTCCAAGGTGCATCACCTTTAAGGGATTTAAAAATCCATTTAGAGGCCAAAGAAATCCTTTTCCATCTCATGTCTTGTACACCAAGGCCCCCCACCTCTTTACTCATTATACTTCATTGCCATTTGACTACATGTTTCTTTCTGCCCCCTTTGCCATCAAACCACAAGAAGTGTTTGATCTTCTTTCACAAGGGGTTGAATTGATAATTTTTAAAGAGCCAAGTGGAAGAGAAGTATATATTTAATGAAGAGATCACCTTTTGGCAAACTTGCACTCTACCTGCCAAGGAGAGGTAGTGCTTGTTCCATCTATTAAGTTTCTTGCCAATCTTTTCCTTAATCCACTCCCACATTTCTTTGAGATTTGGCTCAATAGAAAAATGAGTCCCTAGGTATCTCACAATGTGGTTAGCACCACCCTAGGTCATAGAGAGTTTTTTGCACCATAATGGTGGATGAGAGTCCCACCCCAAAAGAATTGATTTTGGGAGAGTTATCTTGCTCCCATAGACACCACAAAAGACATCCAGTTTTGACATGAGTGATTCCATATTTTTTTGATCCAACTTAGTGAGGATAGTTGTGTCATCAACAAATTGGATATTATAAAGGTTAGACCCATTGGGAAAAGTCAATCCATGTAACATATCTGAAATCCCTTCATCTTTCATTAGGTAGAATAAGGCATCAACAACAACAAATAAGGCTGAAAGCAAGGGGGCAACCTTGCCTAATGGATCTGGAGAGATTGAAGGATTTTGATTTGATGCCATTTACCTCAACACTAGCATTAACATCTCTCATCAAAATGTGAACCATATTGTAGAAGTTACTTGGAAACCCAAAACTTTCCAACATCATAAAAACAAATGACCATTCAATTCTATCATATGCCTTTTCAAAGTCTAAAAGAAGGACAATAGTGTTTTGATTGGATTCCTTTTCCCATTGCATAGATTCCCAATAGGTGAGAAGGTTTTCCAGAATAAATCTGCCTTTAACAAATCATTTTTATGAGGGGCTAATGACTTTGGGTAGGATGTTTTCAATTCTCTTAGCCAAAATCTTATAAGATCTTAGCTAAGATCCCACTTCGTTTCGTGGATTTTTCGGAGGACCGTGGCGCCGGACGCCATCGTCCTGACAACTTTTGCTCAAATTTGCAGGACAGCGCCGTATCGACATTCTACTGCTAATTCCAGGTCCGCAGCTTCATCCTATAACCCGAACTCAGTTTATAAGCAAATCTTTGTCACTTTCTATGCATTCCTAGCTTAATTTCCTTAAACAACATTCTTTACAAAAGAGGGTAGCCTTGCTTTCCTAACCCTTGAAATTCATTTAGCATCCAATCTTACATTGTGTGGGATTGGATCTTATGAGTTTCAACCCCTCTTTTGAATGTAAAGTCTCTCCCTCAAGTGAAAAACCATCGAATCCTAGCGAACCTCCCTTCTCTCTCCTCGGAGTTGGAAGAGGGGAGAGCAACTAGGGTTCGATCGCGATTTTTCCGCTTTACATTTTGGTGAACCCGACGTGAACATCCTTTCTGATTTTTCATGCTTAGATCTGAAAAAATTGATTACATTTCCATGTTTGATCTTTAGCAAAATTTTAAAGGTGATTGCATAAAAACCCTAAATTTTCTTTTTGAACATTGAACTTGCAAAATGTTTAATTGTTAATGCTTGCTTCAGATCTGCCCTTCTATTACAAATTATCAGTTCATATTTGTGCTTTAATTTTGAAAATTAAGCGGTTAAGTGTCAAAACCCTAATTTTTGAAACCCTCTTGATTCAACCTTTGTCCGACAATTTCACTGATCAAAACATCTCCAAATCAGCTGTAACTTTGGATTCTGCAATAAAATCACAATATCTTTCATCCCTAAAAATTTGGAAAAAAGTTGCGAGGACCGTGTGCACTCCGAGCGCCATCGTCCCCAACATTTTTTTTCGAAATTTTGGGAGCGAGATCTTACTATATTTTCCTGCTAAAATCCAGAATTTTGGCTGATTTTATCAATTATAACACTTTCAAAATTACAGTCAAAGTTGGTCTTGTGATTGCTTGGTCTAAGGCTCCTAATCATTCAAAAATTGTGGAAATTGAAATTTTGTGTCAAAACTGTGTTCTTACTATCATAAATCTGAAAAGTGTATTTGCATTCATTTGAAATTTCAGTGCTTTATTCAAATTCTTGCATTTTGTGACTTTTGAAATTAAGTGCTTAATTACAACAACTTCGATTTCCGCTTTCAAAATTGAATTTTGCGTGAAATTGAGTCAATTTTTGAATTTCAAAACTTGCATTGCTTTTGACATTCCCTCTAAAACCATAAAATTCAAAATTTCAATTTCCCTCTCTTTTTCAAAATTCAAATTTTTGCATTTTTCGACAATCTGGGTAGGGTTCAATTTTGAGATTGCAACTTTAATTTGGCCTATCTACAGATCATAAAATCCCTCAATTTTTTCAGATTAGCTCTAAAATCATCATACCTTTCATCCCTGCAAATTTCGAAAAAAGTTGCAAGGACCGTGTTGCACTCCGAGCGCCACGGTCCCGAACATTTTTTCTAAAATTTCGGGAGACTGTTGTGATTGCATTTAACAGCTTAAATCTGGAAGATTGGCTGGTTTACTGAAAATTGCTACCTCTAAATTCAAAATTTCCTCTTCCTTTCTAGTGCATGAGTTTTACAACAATAAGCCCTACTTACACTATTCCCGTTAGACGAAGCCGTAGAATTAAGTCTTTCTGAGGTTTAACTACCGAGGAGATGGAACCTAATTTGAATAGCCTTTTTAACAAGGACATGGGTAATTCCTCTAATCCTCCTAATGATGAAGAAGCTCTCCATGAGGTTTCTGTAGAACAACTTTCGAAATTGGATAACCAATTTGACGATTTTCACCAATGGATGTCTCATGAGTATCCCGATAGTCAAGCTCTTCCTTTAATTGAGGGTTTAAAACGCATGCTTCAAAGTGATAAGAATGGAATTGATATCTTGCGTGGTATTGCACACATTGTGGATTCGAATGTGATGCCTATGAAGAGTTGTGCTAAAACTTTAGGTTATACACAACCTCCTACACAAGTCAATCATTCTATTCCTTTGACCACTCCTATTGCTAGCATACCTACCTTTACATCAAACATAATGGCTACTTCTATACAAGACATTCCCCCTGTGATCACTAGTCATGGGGGCAATCCCTCTTCTTCAATTAACCCTATTCCTTCATTCAATCCGACTTCTTCATACATTCCTTCAATGAGTGTTCCCATTACATCTTCACAAATGCACATGACGCAAGGGGGCAATTCATTCAACCATTCTATTCCTCCTTGTAGTGTTCCTCCTATCCAGTCATCCCCTATGGTTGACTATCATAGGGTCCCACCACCTTACTCTCTACCTTCTTTCAATAACATAACACCTCCATCTCAATCTAACACACCTAATATGAATTCTTCGACTGAAGCGACCATTAACAATCTTGCACAGACTGTCTCTTCTTTACAGCAACAAATTGCCTCTATGAATCAATCTAAGTTTAGTGTGCCCACATTTGATGTTGCGAGCCCACTTTCTCTTGACATTGTTCGAGCTGTCCCTCCTAAACATGTTGAAATCCCGCATTTGGAGCTTTATAATGGTAAAGGTGATCCTCTAACACATGTTAAGACTTTTCAAACAATTTGTACTGATTTTGCTTATGACCCAAGGTTGCTTGCAAAATTGTTTACTAGAACATTAAGAGACAAAGCCCTACAATGGTATTGCTCGTTGCCTTCTTATTCTATTACTTCTTTCGAACAACTTGCAAATGCTTTCATTCAACAATTTCAAAACAATATAAGTCCTAAAGTTACTTTGATTGATTTAATGCATTGTAAACAAGGTGTTAAAGAAAAAGTGACTGATTTCATTGGTAGATATAAGCATTTGTATGCTCAAATTTCTTTTCCAGTGCCTGATAATGATATTCAAAGAATCTTTATTTCTAATTTGCAAAAAGATATTCGAGACAAACTTCTGTTTTCTGAGTTTACTTCTTTCCAACAGTTGTGTGCCACTCTTCACAATTATCAACTGACTGTGAGTCAAATGGAACAATCACATCCTATGGCTCCGAGTGATAAGGGTGATAGCAGTCAACAACCATTTGGGAAGATTAAACCGAACAGAGATTCCATCAAATTCAATGAAAACATCATCAACAACAATGTGAATGCAGCATCAGGTGTGCCTCCTATTTCTAAATTTTTCAAGAAAGAAAGAAAGTATACTCCTTTGAATGAATCATTGCATGGTATTATGAATAAGTTATTGGAACAAAATGTGCTTACTCTTCCTCCTATAAGACAAATTGATCCTGCAAAGATTACTTCACCTTATTTTGATCATAAAGCTTTTTGTCATTTTCATCGTCAGCCTGGTCATGATACTGAAAAATGTTTTTCTTTAAAGGGTAAAATTCAGGATTTGATTGATAATAATACTATTTCTGTTTCTGGAGTGAATGATAAAGGCAACACATCTGTAGCTCCTCCTAACCAAAATCTTCATATTTTTACTGATCCATTACCTTCTCATACTTCTCATACCTCTAATGCGATTGAGACTAATCATTCTTCTTTATCATCTGATGGTCTTGTGTCTATGACTCCGAATGTGATTAACTTTGTAGAGCAGCAAGAAAACCCTAAAGAACCTTCCATCACATTTGATTCTAGTGAAACCATTAGAGCACCTGATGGTCCTTTATACATAGTTGCAAAAGTCAAGAATACACCTTGCCGTGGAGTGCTTATTGACCCTTCGTGCATGGTTAATGTTATTACTGAAGAATTTCTTTTTACTTTGCAATTGAATCAAGTGATCTATGACAAAACAGATGTGGTTGTGAAATTATTTGATGCATTTTCTTCTCCTGCAATTGGTTCTATTACATTGCCCATTGAGGTCCATAACAAATCCCTTGATGTGAACTTTGCTATTATTCCATCTTCCGAACAATTTCGTGTGAAGCTTGGCGATCCTCGGCTATCTTCCATGAAAGCTATTGCTTCTCCTATACATAAGTGTTTGAAATTTCCCCATAATGGTGAAGTTGTTACTGTCAATCATAGTCTCTTTAAAGCAGCTGAAAGAACTTCTAGCGTTCCTATTGATTACTTTTGGCCTAAACAATTCCAATCTCTTCCTCCGCGAAGTGATCATCTTTTCAAATCTTATCAAAAGTGGAAAACAGATATGATCCTATCTCTAAGTGAACCTATAACACCTAAACTTGACATTCCTATTGTTCTTGAGAAGGAAGTTCTTCCTTTGAAAGATAAAACTAATGTCTTTCCTCAAGAAGATTCCCAACCCATCCCCATGGATGTAACTATGTCTATGCCTGATAAATCTTCTAAAAGTAGACCTATACCTCCTCGTCATGATGGACTTGGTCTTCTTCCTAAACCAAAAATTCCTCCTTTATATGGAGCAGTTCCTCCTCCTGCCTTTTATAGAGAAAAGAGACCTTCTTCTTCTCCTATTATCCAGCCTAAGAGACCACAACCTAAACACCCAAGTGATAAGGATGAGAACATTCCTCCTCCTCTATCTTCTACACTTCCTACTAAGACTAGATGAAATCGTTCTGCACGTGAACGCCGACGAAAGCGTCGTCTTAGGGCTCAAGCAGCCGCTTCTCAAAATTTACAATCTCCAAAGACACCTTCAACAAGCATTATTCCATTTTCTCCTCAGCCAGATATTGAGCCTAAATCTCCTAAACATAAGATGCATGATGGTCTTGATCCTGTGCGAGTTAAAGATCCTATTTTTATAAATCTTGATGATGATATAGATGAAAATGTTATTCATGATGAAAATGTTACTCCGCTTGCTTCTGATAGTGAATATGAACTTGTTGATGTTGATAACCATTTATCTAATGAATTTTCTAAAGCACTTATCCTAGCTCCAAGACAAGAACAACGTGGCTTGGAACATGAACATAGCCCTTGTTTGGATCTTGTGATAGCTCCATCTGCTGTGTTGGATGTTCCTCCTCTAGCGTGTTCCCTGCCTTCCCGAAACATTGATCAGCAAGATCGGGGGGTAGATGACATGCTAGACTAGTTACATTAGCATAGCAGATTCTCTCCCCCTCTCTTTTGTTACTTCTTCTATATGTTATTCTCATTCTTCTATTTGTCGTCCTTAGTGTTGTCTACTTGAGGATGATGCAAAGCATTGAGATCTCTTTGGTCTCTCTCATGTTGACTCAAAAGACACATGTGTTCCCTTCTTCTAGGTGACCTTCCTTGATTGGGGAATGAAGAATAATTATGCATACATACATATGATATATATACATGACTTATCATACAGCATACTGACCCCGAGGAAAGCGAAGTCACCTCGTGCTTTGTGTTTATTATCCTTGGGTTTATCTCACACTTGGGGGCTAAATCTTTGCGATAATGTGCTCCTTTCCCTTCTCATTTCTTATGTGTATCACTACGTTAAAACTATCACCCCCGTTGAGGCATGTGCGATCGCTTTAACGTAGGGGGCATACACCCTGTCTATCCTTTCACGATACTTGAAAATTTCTTGGCAAACTTAGCTTTGCCTTGAAAATTTTTGGTAATTCTCTTGCATGACTCATAGTGAGGGAACCTTACTACTGACAGTCATGGTTCTCCCTCGTGATCTTCCCTTTTACTTTGTCAATCGAAGTCGTAAGATCCTTATTCCACTGGGGGCTTGGTGTATCTTGCCTCCTTGACGTGGTGAAAGTCTATTCAATGTTGTTTCCTTGTACTTTACCGGAAGTATGAGCACACATACTCCCGCTAAAGTGGGGGCTAAATGTAGCATCCTAAAATTGCGACACTTGCAATTTCGACTGCATTTCGGTCTTCACGATGGTGACGCAACACGCAACCTAAATGGAGACCCTGAAACTTGCTCACGACACCAAAAACTGCATTTTTCAAGCACCCTGGCCTGAACCTCCTTGCACCCTGCTGTCCCGGGAGGTGGGACCAGAGCGCCCAACGCCCTGGTCCCTCAGGACCAGGGCGCCCAGCGCCCTGGTCCCTAGGTCCTATTTTGGGCCCGGTCTCCTAAGGAGATTGCGGGTCTTTTTGTTTGCAATTTGGAAATTATATTTCCTGGTCGGCCTAAGGTTGGGAAAATCAGTCTATCAGCCCTAATTGACAAGTATATAAACTACATTTTTCTCTCTCATTTGGAGATAACATATACATGACGGAAAAAACGTGGAAACTATACTCAAGCATTCAAGCATTCAAGCATTCAAGCAATTGATCATTTCAAGTCTCCATTCAAGGCTAAGTGTTGCATTCAAGTCAAGGATTCAACCATTGAAGAGGAGATCACTTACTACATGCTACTACTACATACAACAAACAACAACATCTAAACCTTCGCACATAAGGATACAAACATCCTTAGAACAAGGTATAAGTACTTGTTTTACACTACAGTCATTTACATTTACAGCACTTGCTCATTTCTTGGTTAATTCCAAAACCGGGGTTTGACCTAAAGGCAAACCCCTAATCCCTAACCCCCCAATCGTCTTCGCTTTTTTGTGTGTAGGTTGTAGGTACGCGACTGAGATTGAAGATCTGGAATCCTTGTGCAGAGACGAACAGATCCCACTTCGTTTCGCGGATTTTTTGGAGGACCGTGGCGCCGAGCGCCATCGTCCTGACAAATTTTGCTCAAATTTGTAGGATAGCGCCGTATCGACATTCTACTGCTAATTCCAGGTCTGCAGCTTCATCCTATAACCCGAACTCAGTTTATAAGCAAATCTTTGTCACTTTCTATGCATTCCTATCTTAATTTCCTTAAACAACATTCTTTACAAAAGAGGGTAGCCTTGCTTTCCTAACCCTTGAAATTCATTTAACATCCAATCTTACATTGTGTGGGATTGGATCTTATGAGTTTCAACCCCTCTTTTGAATGTAAAGTCTCTCCCTCAAGTGAAAAACCATCGAATCCTAGCGAACCTCCCTTCTCTCTCCTCGGAGTTGGAAGAGGGGAGAGCAACTAGGGTTCGATCGCAATTTTTCCGCTTTACATATGATAACCGTGTTCAGCCATGAAACTATCAAATTTTAAATACCATTGTCGGGGTGCTTGCTTTAGGCCATACAGACTTTTCTTCAACCTGCACACCAAGTTCTCTTTACCTTTGACCTCATATCCCTGTGGTTGCAACATGTAAATTTCCTCCTCCAGATCTCCATGGAGAAAAGTTGTTTTGACATCTAATTGTTCAAGATGTAAATCATCTACAGCCACAAGACTAAGTACGGTTCTAATTGAAGTCATTTTTACAACTGGAGAAAATATTTCATCATAATCTATACCCTTTTTCTATGCAAAACCTTTTACCACGAGTCTGGCCTTATATCTTTTCTGACCTCCTTCCTCCTCCTTCAGTCGATAAACCCATTTGTTAGGCAAGGCTCTTTTTTCTGCAGGTAAAGGGACTAAGTCCCAAGTCTTGTTTTTCATCAAGGAGTCCATCTCCTCTTTCATGCCTAGCTCCCACTGTTGTTTGGCATCTACCTGCATTGCTTCTTCATATTCTTCTGGTTCACCAGAATCCGTTAATAAAATAGAATACAAGGAAGGAGAAAATCTTTCAGGCGGTCTACTTGTCCTCATAGAACGTCTAACACTTGCAAGAGTTTGTGGGACCATCTATTGTTGCTGAGCATCAGGTACCTGTGGCATTTCATTTTCAAGAATCTCATCCAACACCACATATTCTTGTTTGTCCTGTTCATGCTTCTTTTCTTGCATCTGTTCTTTATACATAACCTTCTCATTGAATATAACATCTCTACTTCTAATTATTTTCTTGTTTTCAAAATCCCATAACCGATAGCCATATTCATCTATCCCATATCCAATGAAGGTACATTTCTGGGATTTAGCATCAAGCTTGGTTCTATTTTCTTTATCAACATGGACAAAAGCTTCGCAACCAAAAGTTTTTAGAAAAGAATAATTTACCTTTTTACCAGTCCATGCCTCCTCTGGAATACCACCATTCAAAGGGGTTGAAGGTCCTCTATTTATCAAATAGACAGTAGTATGTACAACATCTGCCCAAAAATGTAAAGGCAATCCAGCATGCAATCTCATGCTCCTCGCATGTTCCATGATGGTCCTATTCATTCTCTCTGACACACCATTTTCCTGTGGAGTTCCTGGAACTGTCTTCTGCTTTCGAATCCCATTTAAGGAACAGTAATCTTCAAATGCTTTGCTGCAATACTCACCTCCATTATCCGATCTGAGACACTTCAACTTTTTTCCTGTCTCATTCTCAACCAAAGCTTTCCATTTCTTAAAAGTTTCAAAAATATCTGATTTTTGTTTTAGGAAATATACCCATGTTTTTCTAGTTGAGTCATCAATAAAAATAACATAATAACAAGAGCCACCAAGAGATGATACTTGAGCCGGTCCCCATACATCTGAATGTACAAGCTCTAACTTCTCACTTTTCTTCTCTTTCCCAACCTTGAGAAATCTGACTCTTTTCTGTTTACCATAAACACAGTTTTCACAGAACTCTAAATCAATCTTCTTTAGTCCTAGCAATAGATTTTTAGAGTGAAGGATTTTCATTCCTTTCTCACTCATGTGCCCAAGCCTATGGTGCCACATTATCGAATCTGTTCTTGCAACATTTATTGTTGTTGTCCCTGCAGTAACTTTATCTGTAACAGCTAAGGTGGAGTAAGTGTTACCAGTACACAGATATAATGTGCCTACCTTTGCACCTTTAGCTACTACTAATGATCCTTTAGTGACCTTCCACATACTGTCTGAGAAGGTAACTATGCAACCTTCACTACCTAGTTGCCCTGCAAAAATTAAATTTCTTCTTAAATTAGGAACATGTCTTACCTCCTGGAGAAACCAGTCATTACCATTCTGCAACTTGATCTTTATCTTTCCTTTTCCAACAATTTGACAGGGCTCATCATCACCCAAATATACCTATCCAAAATCACCTTGAACATAATCTAGAAAATATTTTCTGTGGGGTGTAGCATGAAATGAAGCCCCAGAATCTATTACCCAGGAATCATTAACATTATCCAAACATAAGATTAAAGCATCTTGTAAAGTATTATTTGCAATATTAGCTTCCTTACTGTCATTTTCATTTTTGTCTCCTTCTTTGTTTTTCCGAGACCAACAGTCTTTCTTTAGATGACCAGGCTTTCCGCAGTACCAGCAATCTTTCTTTCCTCTAGATTGAGAGCATCCTTTCTTTGACTTCCCTCGTGACTTCTCATTCCCAGGGCCTTTTCCTCTTTCCTTTGATCTTCCTCTGTTCTCCACATTCAAAACACTACCCGATGATGTTGAAGTCTCACCTGTGCTTTTCCTTCGCATTTCCTCGCTTAGGATAACACCAACAATATCATCAAATACCAAAGTATTTTTACCAGAGACAGAGTTACTTACAGCCATAACCAAGCTATTCCAGCTTTCTGGCAAAGAACATAAAATCAAGAGAGCCCTAACCTCTTCTGCAAAGGTAATTTTTACCAAAGACAATTGACTGGTAATTGTATTAAATTAATTTAAGTGCTTCGCTACAGATCCTCCCTCACTCATTTTCAAATTAAACAAATGCTTCATAAGAAATACCTTATTTGAAGCCGAGGGTTTCTCATACAACTTAGCCAATGTTGCCATCAAATCTACAGTCATTTTTGCTTCTATTATATTGAATGCTACAGACGACGCAAGGCACAATCGAATGGATCCCAGTGCCTTTCTATCTAAAATGTCCCACTCTTCATCTGATATTGTGGTCAGTTTCTTTGCTTTTCCTTCCAATGGCCACCACAAATCCTTTTGATACAGGTAATCCTCCATCTGCATTTTCCATAACTGATAATTCTGGCTGTTAAACTTTTCGACCTTGAATTTGGAATCCTCCATTGCTCCCACTCAAATCTGAAAGTCCTGCCAATTTACAGAAAACCTCGCTCTGATACCAATTGTTAGGGTTTCAAGCAAATCCGAAGCAAATATGAACTAACAATTATATGCAGATTTAAATACAAAAGATAAAGAAATAAAACAAGACACAGATAACACAGAGATTTAACGTGGTTCACCCAGAATGGGTTACATCCACCATACACAGTCGTCCAATCTTTCTTATTATCCAGCAAAAATAGTACATCAACCTTACAATGCCCTTAAGCATCCCAGCCGCTTATAACATGCGTTTTTAGGGCAACAAACAAAGTTAGCCTTTTTAGGGTTTTATTACAATGTCGGTTTTTATCAACGAAAAACTGCAAAAAAAAATTTCTCGGGGCCTGCCGCCCCCGAACCCCCGCTTTTCTCGGGGGTTGCCACCCCCAAACCCCTACCCGGGGCCCGGCCTGGCCCCAGACCCCGGTGAGGATACATGTTGAGTGTACAGTACTTTGCTGATCAGTCGCCACATTTCAACACAACCCAAAGGTTTGGACGACCATTTCAAGCTAGAGACGTGTTTTTATCAAAACATTGAAAATTTTGACATATTTTTGGTCGTGTTCTCCGTCAGGTTTGCACATGTTTCAATGAAATTAAAAAAAAATACTGTGGTAAAATTGAGCTCCCTCTTAGGTATCCAACAATGTAATTTATTTCAAATTTTGATTGCGTTAAGTCTTTCATCTATAATTTCTTTTGTTAGTGTGTCCATTTTTTGTCAAAAACCAACATGCACTATTCTGGGTATAAATTTTTACACGTTCATCAGATTTTGAAAAAACTTACATTTTTAGAAACTAGACTCCATTCTACACAATTTTAAAAAAAAAAGGTTTTGATTTTTGATTAGTTTTCAATGATTTTAGGGGGGAGCATGCTCAAATTTTTATTTTTCAAGATGTGTCCACTTCGAAAATTAGTAAAAAATCATATTCTCATTAAAAAATTAATTGAAAAATCTGGCATAAACTACAAGGTGTTAGCTAATTTCTCACTGAAGCGATTTTAAAAATTCAAAAAAAAGGTTAACATTTTAGGGGGGCCACAACAGACGCTATGTTATGTTTTTTGCATAAAAATAGGACCACTTTTTGTGGCCCCCCTTTTTGAAGCTCTTAATCTCCACCATTTTCAAAAAAAATTAGTAGTTTAGAAAGTAGACTTGAAGCACTTTGACTCTTGTTCTTGTTGCATCTTCAAATTTGGAGTGTAACTATCTTCAATTTGTCATTGAAGTTCAAACTTTGCTGATTTTAGAAAAAAAAAGTGGCATCTTAAGACCCCCTTTTGGTACCACAACTTGGTGCACATACCCATATTGTTGGTTGACATCCATGACAGTAATACCAATTGACATTAATGACAATAGTGCACATACATCTCCCATACCGGTTGACATCAATGACAACACAATACCAACAATATCCCCCTTTGGCATTGATGTCAGCACATGTAGTATCTGGTATACTATAGATTCTTCCTCCCCCTTTTACAACAATGGCAAAGGGCACTGACAAGGTTTCTCTCCTCCTTTTACCTTCATACTTTTCATCTTCTCAAATCATAACACTTGAGATGGAGGGCTCAACCACCAACAAACACTAATTTCTCAGCAACCAAGTGTATATGCAAATTGAAAACATATGCATATACAAGTCTGAAACCAATTGAAGACACGTGTGTCAGTGAATACAACATACATGTCGGTCAAATTGCATCATCACTCCTTTGAAATGTAGAGCCATTCTGACCCTAAAATGTTGATACCAAATGTTGAAGCTAACACTAATACCAATTATATCTCTTTGGATACCAAATGCAGTTTCACTTGTGCAAGTAATTCTCTCTCTTAGCAAGCAACACTCCCAGTGATCCATTTGTGATTTCAATTGAATATTCACTAAAATATCTCACAATCTCGGATACCACCAAAGACACAAACATACCGATACATCCATAGACACTTGCACACCCTCTGTGTCTAGCAAGTCTAATATAAATCAGAAAATATGGTTGTCAACTCCCCCTGAGTCATATATATTAGGTCCACATGATTTTCGGTCAGGTCCAAAACTGGAGCTTCATTCAACTTCATACCTATTGAGTTGTGCATATGTGATCATCTGATGATCTTTCAGCTCCATTATATCTACCACAACCTATGACGTGATCCTTGATGTACACAATGCCATACAATGTCATCATCATGCCACAGATTAAACCAGTTAGCCCAAAAATATGCATCCCTACATGATCAACAACTGGGCCAACATATGTCTTTCATGTCTTCATCAACACCACCTGATACATAAACTCCTCATTCCATGCTACCGGAGCTAATGCAATGACCTCTAACCTCATTGTCTTACATAACCTGCAAGTACATGTTGCATACATACCGGTAACATCCTGCACATACCAGTTTCTTGTACCAATCTATCATCACTACCGGAGCAACTTCCTCAAACCCCTGTCATATTGTGTCACTATGCGTCTGATTTCAATTGTTAATCTCCATCCATTGACACAATTGTAGCAATCCATCTTTCATCTGTAGGTGCATAGCCAAGGTAGCCTTTACACACACTTATCTTCTCATATCCATCCTTCATACCGGCAATAGCTTGTTCTTTCATGTGTCCTTCTTCACTGAGGGGGTGAATGATAAGTTCAGTGTATTACTCCGTCTAAGGTCCTGCGTCTCCTTTAATCCTTGGGAGATATCATATGTGCATTGAATGCACAGTACTAGTCCATGGTTGCATCTTGTTGCTTCTTCCTCCATACCTTCTTGACCTCATTCTTCTTCACCTTCACTATCACTACCAAACAGATTTTGCTGGTAAGAGTGAACTGCATGATCATTTTCAGATGTGTGCCTCTCATCTTTATATTTTTGAGCCATGAAGAGGTGGGTTCCTTCATCATCATTGTTGTAGCTACTAGCAGATCTGTCTTCATCATCTACAGATACAAGAGATGCATTTCTCATTCTATCTTCACAAGTTGGTTCTTTAGTAGTAGGCTCATTTCCATAGAGCTTCTTCAATCTGTCCCATAGACTATTTGTCGATCTACATCTATCCACCTATGAGGAGACATAATTTGATAACCCACATAATATAGCCTTCATTGATACATCATTGCACCAGTTTCTTCTTTCTGCATCTGAGTCGATGGGAGGACTGAATTTACTAGGGAAGCCATTTATAACAAACATCCAAACATCATACCCTAGAGAGGATAGGTAGACTTCCATTCTGTGACTCCAAATGGAATTTTTTGAACCATCAAATACCAAAGTTGGGATTGATACTAAATAGACAATTGTGTCCTTAAGCTAGAATCTACCCAAGCTAGAGAAAGCTTATCAACTGGGAACCTACGCTCTGATACCAATTGTTAGACACAATGTGTCATTGAGAGGGGGGGTGAAATAGTCATTTACAAACATTTCCCCTTTATCTACCCTATGTGTGAATACCAGTTATCATCATAATACCTAGTGGGTCTACTGGTAAGATAAATCAAGACAATGCAATGCAAGCATACACAAGGGCACATCCCATAACACTAGTATATATGAGGAAAACCTAAGATGGGAAAAACCTCAATGAGAAATGTTGTTGGAGTCTATTGCTCCAATCTAGTCTCACAGTAAAATCAATGTATTACAATTTTAGGGCACCAATCGAAGGAGCACCAACCCTTGATAGTTTATGGGAACCAACCCAAAGGAGTACCAACCCCTAATGCTTATGGACACCAACCCAAAGGAGATACAACCCCTACATAGAGAACCAACTCAATGATCACAATACATAATCTCATAACAAAAGTAATAGCTCGGTTATAAATGAGTTCTATAAACACTAATGATTTGGTTCTCTGTCAGTTTTAATTCTCATTAACTTTACCAATAGTGTGTTCTATCTTTCACTCAGTCTCCTCTCTTTCAGATCTCACTCTGTCTCATTCACTAATGTCTCCTTCTATCTCTGCTTCTCTCTTGTTGACTTAGCCTCTACCAGTTGTTTATCTAACAAAATTTGCACTTGAGTTCTGGTTACTCAACTTATCGGTTTATACCTACTATATTCTATGTTTGTTGAATCTTCTATGCCACTCTCACACACAACTGCTTCACTCTGAGCTACCTTCTGGTGGGCTTCATCACCATTGGTTCTCCCTTGCACTTAGCCTATTTTTTGGTTACCAGTTGCTTTGATCTTATCAGTTAAGTATCTACTAAACCCTCTCACCGATTGCATCTCCAACACTCCACTCCACTCTTCAACACTTAGCATGCAACATCATCATCTCCTGGTCTTTGATTTGCATACATTTATCTAGGTTTTCACTCCAAAACACAAATTCAAACACTGACGTGATTAGGGTTTCTTCTTCAACCAACGAGCCATAACATATCCAATCAAATCTTCTCAAATCATGTCTCGGAGATGATTTCCTATACATCACTGCCAACATTGTGCCTTCTAGTGCATGCCTTCCATCTTTAGCACCCTACATTCAATCTGTCGGCACATCTTTTGGTCAATCACCATAAATGGTTTTAGGGTTTTCTTCACCTACTTCAATCTGCATCCAAGTCACTCTACATCGATCAATGGATCCCATCAATCACCTCTATTCAACCTTCCTCGAGCTGAACCCCTTTGGAACACCTCCCATGATTTACAGGGTCTATAATTAATGTCGACCAACTCTATAACAACCTCATCAATGCACACTCCATCTACCGCTGCATGCGTGTCCACCACCTTGACTCCACGTGGCACCTTTGTCAGCATCCACCTTAGCTCACCAAATCTGTCTGACTTGTTCACCGACAAATCACACACAACTAGTGTGTGCATCATACCATCGGTCCCTCTTTTTCTATTGGTTAACCTTCTTGCCTTCTCATTCCTTGTGCTGGTGGATCTTGTCAGATCGGTCATCAACCATGTCAGTCTTTAGAAGCAATCTTGGATGATTCATCATGTGCATCTTCATTAGACTAAGAGCACTTCACTTTTGTCTCTCTGTCCACTTGGTTGTATGTTGGTGTCTTCCTTGATTACCAATTTGCATGTTTTTGCCTTCATACTAGTAGTGTGTATGATATCTTCATGCCATCCATTTCCAACTATTATGCATCTATGGCAACACCACTTTCCATCTACATACCGGTAACATCATGTGTGCAACTATAGAGCCTCGTCTTCATTTGACTGGTTCTCTTCTCAACCGGTTTTCCAAGAAGGCAAACTCACCATCTTAACTCTTCCTTCTCTACCTTGGTAGCACATCATGTCTTCTCATGCTAATCTGGTGCACATCTCTGAACTTATCCTCTGGAGGCATCCTCATCTTTCTCTTGAGTCATCTGGTCTATGCATCCAATCACCTGCCTTTTCTTACTCTGACTAACTTATCCCTGAGAGTCATGATGTATGTCATGTATGTTGTGGGATAAGAAAGGTATTAATATTTACTGGAGGGGAGGAATAGACAACCTCACTTCAACTACTAAACACTGGTGGAGAAAGATCTAAGTCACTGACTAGCTAATGGAGTGACATCCCTATTATTGGGTAGATGAAACTTCCTTACAATCCTTAGACAACATTCCTTCTTCCAGGAACAACATCATTTTCCAGTGGGAGTCCTACTAGATTTCATCATACTAACATACATGTGGCATGTTCACTCTATAGTCTTACCAGTGATCATCTTACCGATTAGTACCAACATGTATACTAACATGTTCATTGGATACTATTTTTCTCATACCCATTCATCAACTTGTATACCGATGACTCTAGCTTGAATACCAAGTGGCCTCAACTACACATATTATCAGTTGACATCCATGATAGTAATACTAGTTGACATTAATGACAATAATACACATACATCTCCTATACTGATTGCCACCCTATATCGGTTGACATCAATGACAACACAATACCAACACATGCTACTATGCTAATGAGGAAGGTGTAACTAATGTTCTGATGATGGACAAACAAAAGATTCAGCTAGTGGATCTGACAATGGAAAGGAATGGGTATTATTAGATATCAAGGAAGATGCTCTAGAACCTGTCATTCAAAATAAAGAGAAGGCCCTTGCTACTAAAGTTGGAGACAAGGATGAATGGGTGATAGGCAGTGGATGTTCACAACATATGATTGGAGATAAAAGGAAGTTTCTATCTTTGCAATAATTTGATGGTGGTCTGGTCAGATTTGGAGATGACAAAGCATGCATGATCAGAGGAAAAGGAACTATATGATTGGATGGTAAGCATAATATTGATAATGTCTATTGTGTAGAAGGTTTAAGGCATAATATTTTGATTGTAGGACAATTAGTGGATAAGGGATTTCAATTATAGTTCAAGGATGGAAAATGCAAAATCATCAACAGATCTAGATTGGAGATTGCAACCGGTACTCAGACTAGAGGTGGCATCTTTTATTTGAACTCCGGTGAGAAGACATGTTTGATTGCACATATTGATGAGAGTTGGCTATGGCATAAGAGGTTGTGTCATGTGAGTTTTGATTGCATTGTAAAGATTAGTTCAACTAAGGAAGTTAGAGATATACCTAAGATTGTGAAGCCTCATAATCCAGTATGTAAGGAATGTCAAATGGGTAAGTAAGTCAGAACTTCTTTTAAGAGTATATTAGACAAATCTAATTATGTTCTTGATCTTATGCACATTGATTTGTGTGGTCCTACTAGAATAAGAAGCTTTCAAGGTGATAGATATTCTATGCTAATCATTGATAATTATTCTAGAATGATGTGGATTACTTTTCTAAGGGATAAATCTAAAGCCTTTGAAAAGTTCAAAATCTTTAAAGAAATGGTTGAGACAGAGATAGGGTTTAAGATCAAATTCTTAAGATCCGATAAGGGTGGTGAATTCACATCCAGTGAATTTAATAGTTATTGTGAGAAACATGGCATAAGGAGACAATTGTCTACAACCCAGACATGTCAACAAAATGGTGTTGTGGAAAGAAAGAACAAAACTATCCTAGATGCATCTAGATCTATGATGATGGAAGATAATTTGTCTCATATCTATTGGAGAGAAGTTGTGAGAAGGATGATATACACATTCAATAGAGTTCACATGAAAGGAGATACTGGTAAGACACCTTATGAGTTATGGTTTGGTCATACACCTATAGTTAAGTACTTCAGAATCTTTGGTAGTAAATGTTATATCAAAAGATATGATTCCATTGGAAAGTTTGATCCTAGATGTGATGAAGGAATATTTCTTGGTTATTCAAATGAAAGAAAATCATATAGATGTTATAACAAAAAATTGCAGAGAATTATGGAGAGCACTAATTTTAAGGTGAATGAGTAGTATAGAGGTCAAATCAGAACTTATGAGAGAGAACCAAAAGTGGAAATGATAATAATTGATCATGTAGTCCTTGCACCATAACAAAATGTTGAACCAATTACCTCGAAAGTATCAGAAAATTCAACAGTAACTAAAGATCAGAGAAGAGAAATAGAAAGTCAGAAGACTCCAAAGTATGTAAGGTTGAATCATTCAAAAGATTAGATCATTAGAGATAAGAACAAAGGAGTGATGACTAGGAGAAGGTTGGAAACTAAAGAGGTATGCTTAATTTCTCAAATTGAACTGGCATCAGTAGATGAAGCATGTAAGGATGAATGTTGGATGAAAGCTATGGAAGAGGAATTGGATCAAATTGAAAAGAACAACACATGGACTTTAGTTCCCCGACCTATAAATAAGAATGTTATTGGAACTAAATGGGTTCTTAGGAATAAATTAAATGAAGATGGACAAGTTGTGAGGAACAAGGCTAGATTGGTCTATAAAGGATATTCTCAGAAGGAACGAATTGATTAAGATGAAACTTTTTCTCCAGTAACAACTAGGATTGAAGCTGCAAGATTATTTATTTCTTATGATGCCCATACGAAATACAAGGTTTATCAAATGGATGTTAAGTGTGCATTTCTAAATAGAGATCTTGAAGAGGAAGTCTACATTGAGCAACCTGATGAATTTTTCACTTTCAGATGACAAAAACATGGTTTGCAAATTGAGGAAAGCTTTATATGGATTGAAGAAAGCCCCTAGAGCTTGGTATGTCAGATTGGACAAATATCTTTTGAAGCTTGGTTTCACTAAAGGTAATACTAACAATAACTTGTATTATAAGATCACTAATGATGACATATTGATTATTTATGTCTTTGTTGATGATATCATTTTTGGAGGTGAGAAAAATTTATGTATGGAATTCTCCGATAATATGAAGAATGAATTTGAGATGTCTATGATTGGAGAAATGAGATTTTTCTTAGGTTTGTAGATTACTCAGACTGATAAATGTATTTTGATCTATCAAACTAAGTATACTAGAGAGTTGTTGAAGAAATTTGATATGGAAAATTATAAACCGATTGGTACTCCTATGATTACAAGTGAGAAATTGACAAAGAAAGATGTATCAACTTTGGTAAATCCTACAAGGTATAAATCTATGATTGGAGTTTTGTTATATTTGTCTTAGACTAGACCAGATATAATGAATGTAGTTTTTATTATGTCACGATATCAGAGTGACCCAAGAGAAAATCATGAGAGTGCAGTGAAAAGGATTTTCAAATATTTACAAGGAATAACTAAATATGGTCTATGGTATCCTAAAAATGATGACTTTACACTATGTGCATATATAGATGCAGATTGGGTTGGAGATATAGATGAATGAAAAATCATATCTGGTGGAGCTTTCTTTCTTGGAAAGAAACTTGTTTCATGGATCAGCAAGAAACAGTCATGTACTTCTTTATCTACTATTGAAGCTGAGTATGTTGTTGTTGCTACTAATTGTACACAAGTTCTATGCATGAAGAAAATGTTGAAAGACATAAGGATAGACTATGATGAACTGGTAGTTATTCATGGTGATAACTCTACTGCTATTGACATATCAAAGAATCTGGTATTTCATTTAAAGACAAAGCACATATCAATCTAGTATAACTTTTTGAAGGAAAAGGTAGAAGGAAATGAAGTCAGATTAGTTTATGTGAATACTAAAGAGAAAATTGTATACATCTTCACTAAACCTTTGCCTAGGGAATCATTTGATTACTTTAGAGATAGATTGGGGGTCTCTGCCCATTTGGTAGAGACTTAAGTGATGTTGATTGGCATGAGTCTAGTATGCATTATCAGAACTATTATTCATTCTGGATTGATGAGATGGTGCTACTACTCAGGGGGAGTAGTCAATTGTGTGGTTTAGAGGATATATTGTTTTTATTTGATGTCTATGTCAAATTTATGGCATTGATATCAAAGGGGGAGAGATATGCATGTGAAAAATAGAGCTTAATAGAGATATCAGTCACAGGGGGATTTTGGTCCATGGTTTGGTTGATTGGTTAAGAACTTCATTGATATATCATTAGTTGGATGTCTTCCATTGGGGGAGAATTGTTTAGCATTTCGTGGCACTTGGATTTTTTCACATCTGGTATTGCCATCAATGCCAAAGGGGGAGATTGTTGGCAATAGGGAGGAATTGATTATGTGTTTCATTGATGTTTCTCATTGATGTCAACACTATCTTGTTTGGTTGTCTACCGGGTTCTAGTAGAGTTATTGGATTGTGATGATCTGATTGGTGGAATTGGTTTGGTTTGGTCATTCATGAGATTCAGATGTGTCACACTCAATTGGTTTGATATTTGATGATCTAAAAGCTATCATATGTTCTAGTAAGCCTTTTGGTTACCGGTATGGGTTTTACCAATAGAGCTTTGTTGAAGATATTTTGATGGATTCGATAAGTGGTGTTGGTGCAGTAGAAGGTTCTTGGGATGCTGATGGTTATCATGTTTGTGTTCTAGGTTATTGGTGGTGTTCTATTTAGCTTATGGCAGCCTATTTTAGGTCTAGTGCTATTCTGTTAGGTTATGGACCGGTTTATATAACATGTTGGTGGATGCACCTAATGCATTACTAGTTGGATTTATTGTTTCGTTAATGTTGTTTCGGTCTTAGGCCGGCTTGGGTTATCATTGGTTTTCAATTTTATGTAATGGGTTTATCGTATTATCTTTTAGGTGGCCGACCTAATTGTTTAGGTCTTGGGTTTGTATAAATATGATGTAAGATCTCTTTGTCGATCATGGTCAAGGGATGGTTATGGGATTATTTGTGTGTGAATAAAGTTGTAATCATATGCAGAGGTTTTGGTCGATCATAGGTGATTGAATTGGGTTTGTGTAAGAGGTTTAAGATCTCCAACATTGAGATTAACTGGAACTATACTCAGGCATAGGAGATGTTATTCTTGCAGTTCAATCTTCTTTCTAGATTTCTTGTAGTCAGTGCAGCTCCTTGTGTGATGAGAATTATGCTCTAGGCAATGTGCCTTACTGCATGTGTAGGCCCCATATTGTAATCACATACTTGTTGCAAAAGTATCATCCAACTATGGGTAGGGTTTCACATCGTGGTTTTTCTCTTTACCGATTTTTCCACATACAAATCTTGGTATTATGTGTTGTGGATGTATGGTATTTGGTTTATGATCTATGTTTGTGCTTAATTTATATATCTACTATTCCAATATTTGTTTTATGCATTCCGGTAAAAGGTTTTAAGTGCTTAAAGTTTTAGAATTTGTTGACAACTTATTTAACCCCCCCCCCCCCCCCCCCCGGTTATCCCAACAATTTTGGTTTTAAGTGATTTATAGGAGTTGTGAGGTTAACTATCAACTCCAACATGGCATTAGAGCACTAGATTTATGACTTCCTATTACATTTTTTTAGAGATCATCCTTGGGGAAAAAATTAGGTCATCCAAGAAACATAGAATTCATAGTAGACAAAAACCATAAGGATCAATTGTTGAAATGCTCAAATATGAGAAGTTGAAACGATAGGAAAAAAAATAATTCGCAAGGCCTTGCGAGAATCTGTGTCATTTTTCTATCATTTCTCAATTTATGTGTGCAAGTATCAACCTGACATTATTTTTCAGATTTCAATTTTTTCTAGTTTGTAATTTTTAATAGAAGATTTATTAAAAAAGAAAAAGAAAAATAGAAAACAATAAAAAATAAGACAAAATTGATTTTTTTCCAAAAATTAAAATAAAATACAAAAATAGGCATATTAAAAAAAGAGGGTTCAAATTGTACTCTCGTTTAGGTGGGGATATGCATCTTACATTGGCAAGCATGTCCTATCATGCCACATGGAGGTCCTTCATGGAAATAACTTCCCAAGTAATATTTAAATTTCCTTGGTATATTCGAATGCCATAAGAGAAAGAATAATCTACCAAAAAATAACATATTTCATACATGTAGCAACCAGTGGAGAATATTCTAACAAAAGACACTATATTCAAATATTTACATCATGGTGACATTAACATAATGTCAATGACTATACCCTATCGGGCCTCCTCCTAACCCTCTTTGGCCCTAAATGATCTATTTTTTCTTCTAGCCATAACTTAGGCATACAATGTAAAAATTGGGCAAAAAGGATATCATTGGAAATCTAGTTCCAAGAACTTTTTCATGGTGTACATCTTATTCTTGGACTTTGTGTCTATTCATGTGATTCTCAATCAAATTTAGATCTTCATATTCTATCTTTTGAGCACATAAATTTTTGCCACAATCTTTGATTTACACATCATTTCAATGTTGGAAATATCTTAGAGCTCTTCATATCCATTCATCCACTTTTTCCAAAATCTATTGTAAATACATTTTATTCATATTTTGTGTTTTCACACTCTAGTCAATTACTTAGACATTTTGGCACTGAGACAATATTTGTTTGTGGTACGACTTCATTTGATTTGCTTGATATGTGTCGAGACTATTGATCTTTGATTTTTTTATTGGAGGTATCATTAGTTTTTTCATCCTATTGTTGTCATGCTAGAAGAGGATAATTATGAGTCTTGGTGAAATGACATCTTGACACATCTCAGGTGCCTTGATATTTTTCCTTATCTGTATAGATTCATCTTGGGGTATTATTGACCATGTTGTAGGATTGATTTTTTCTAGTTCTAATCTTGACACTGTGTGCTATATCAAACATTGATGGTCCCCACACACTTTGGACTAGATTTTACAAGATCCATGGAGACTCTCATATCTCTCCTTTCTAAAATGATCTTGTAGTATATTTTCCCATTCCCTTTTCACATGAAAATTATATATACCTTTTTATCATGACACTTTAAAGGAGCTTTATTATATCAAAAGTCTTGCATGTCTTGAGGGATCAGAGCTTGTCTCTCAATTCATAATTCTCACATTGAGACCCCATCTCCATCTTTTGTTGTTCATTATTATCTTGGCATCACCACAACCATGACCTCCATTGATTTAGTGCAGAAAGATATCCCTCTTTTTTCATGCATAGATACTTGAGATTCATTTTTTAGAGAGATATCATCATTGTTTGTGAAGTGATTGTATATTTGGAGGATTATCTTGAGGGAATTCATATCCTCTTTTGTTGATTGCCACATTAATATTGTCAACCCATATTCATCCTTTTTGGATCTTGTTCTACATCAATCTTCATAGGTTTTTGGATTGACATTCTCATTTCAGCATATGTATATTTGAGAAGTTTTCATAAGCACACATAATTTGGATTTGAATTCTTGATTCATCTATTTTATGAAAATCAATGCTCAAATCAATAATGAATTTTTTTTTCCTAAGGGGAGAAATGTTTTCAGGTAATGAACCATGTTCTATCTTTGGGATTTCATCATTGTCACATGAGATACTTCTATATGGGGAATTCCTATCCTCGTTGTCTCTGTCCTATGGGGGGACATTTATTGTACTTATATGATAGGAGCAGTTCATGGGGGTTACATTGAGTTCTCCTTCTATCCTTCTTTCACTAGTGCAATTATTTTACTTTCACATTTTTGGAGAGGAGTTTTCTTCCATCAAGTTTTCTCTTTTTCTCTATTTATGAGAGATTGTATTAGTTTGTCCATGGGTCCTTGCAATTAGGACCCATCCATGTATCCATCCATGCACTCATCATTTAACTTTTCATTAATTTTTAAGCTTTTCTCTAAGTTGATCTTAAGTTGGATGTTGGAGTGATTAGGTAATAAACTTTGTAATTAATAATCAATTATTAATTAATGGGGCCCCTTATTACTTTACTCAACTTAAAAGAAAAAATTAGGAGCTCTTTTCTATATTTAGATAGAGATAATTATAGGTCTTGTTATATCATTACACTGGATGAGAACACTTATCATGTTCTAATTTAATCCTCTCCTAGGTTTATATCTAGGGTTTATCTTTATGATTTTATAAGAATTCATTTTATTTGTTGTAATCAATCCAAGTTAACCTATTTTATTCATGTTAATCTTAATATTATATTCTCTTACCAATTCTCTCTCAAGGTTGCATAACATCCAATCATGGTTTCTTCTCTTCAATTGTGATAGGCATTTTGATTACAAATGATTTCTAGGGGCTATGCAATTAACTATCAAACCCAACAATAGATACATTAAGTTAACTATGATAATAGATATTATGAATATTTAAGTACTAGCACAAAAATATTATATTCATGGTGAGAAGCAGATGACCAAATGAAAAAAGATCACATGGAATCTATTGAAGATCACTAGAATCCATTCCAAAACTACAACCAATTTCATTCGTAATCTCACCATCAAACAATAAAAGGCAAAGAGCCAATAGGATTGTGTATCACTTAAAACCCTAAAAGCTTAAAAAATTTGTAAATCCAAGCCCAAAGTTTACATGAGAGAGAGAGAGAGAAGCTTCCTTTTGTAAATATAAAGTGATAGGTTCTTTGCCAAATCCTAGTGTCAACTTGGGACATTACATTGGTAGATTCTAAGGAATTCTAATGTTCTATGATGGCTTGAATCATGAATTTTTATGTGCCACTAGTGCATCGCGCAAACATCCACACATGCCTACTATCCAAAATTTTAGGAATAATACAAATTTACTAGCAAATATTTTTTTTATATTAAATATAGTAGATACGGCAAATGAAGTGTAAGCATCCCAACAGATACAAAAAAAAAAGAGGAAGTTGTGATGCAACTTCCAACCCCCCAAAAAAATTACATCTCATTGCATAGTTCAACCTCGAATGATCTTATACCATATGTAGTTAACTAGGCCAAAATAGGATCAGAAGGAAACTTTATAACAATCTTAGAAATGTTACATAACATCCCCACTAGGAGAGGATGAATCACCAAAAGTTTCAATCCTATTGTCCAATCTAATGGGTCATCTGCCCATTTGAGTTCTCTCCCCCATAGGATGGGATCTGCATATGGATGGATGACCAAAGCAACAATAGGTACAACTAGATCAGCAATAGGTACATTTAGATCAGTAGGAATGAGTATTGGATCTGTAGGAGCAACAACCAGAATTTGAGGATTGATTACTAGAATAGCAGGTTGAGAAACATCATGTATACACCTCTCCTGAGCTCTAATCTCCCGAATGAAGTTGTTAAGTCCTTCTTCAAAGGGTGTTCTTTCCTCTGTGGTTCTAGCTCATGTGAATCCATGAGACATTTCTTCTGTAAAGAAAAATGGGTCTGCCCATCCTACAAAAAACTTTCAAATTTTCCTTTTGAGAGTCTCATTGTTACCGAAACTTGCATATCAATTTTAAAAATTATGATTCTCCTAAGAGATGTAGTAAGGAATCTAACTCTATCATTGAATAGATCACCATTCCTGTAATTCCAAATTAGCCAAATAATTTCAAGAGAACAAATAGACCAAAACAAATTAGAAACTCTAGATAAGCTTTGGATATTACCCATTACAACATCTGAGAATAAAACATTCTGACCTAGGTTGGTACCAAACAAATTCTAGACCTCTTTGGAAAATAGGCAATCAAAGAAGATGTGAGAGACTGATTCAAGAAATTTACAACAAGAACAAAGGGATATCTCATTATCAAGATTCTTGACAGGCAGCTTGTGCAAGAGAAGGATCTCGAGAAAGGTTAACTTTTTGGGTTCATTAGGCCTTTTCCACAGAGTAATAAAGAGTTTCTCCCAACCTTTATGATCCAGACCTAGCCCCCAGCAAGACTCAACATGAGAGAAGATGGAACCTTCATAGGTGAGAGTAGAACTTAAACAACATTAGCTTTGACATTACACAGATATGAGCCATTAGTCCATTGGTAGAGAAAGAGTCTAGAAGGATCAAAGTTGCAGGTCTTAGAGAAGTTGGGAGGAGAGATATTTTTCAAGCATAGAATAGGTCCTTCGATGAGAGGGAGGGATATTGTATCTCTCAAAAAACTTGTGCCATCTCAGGAGGTGACCATTATCAAGGATATCAGACATAATGCATATGCCCTTTGCTACCTATGGTTTTTCTAAACACCCTTGAACCAAAGCCAAAGGTTTATTATTATAGTGCAAATTCCACCAAATAGAACATTCCCCATCAACCACTCCATTCATGTCACACAACCCATTATTGGTAATAAATTTCCTCACAACCTCCCAAGCCTTCCAAAATGATTTAAATATTGTAGAACCTACCAGTCTAATGTCAAAATTCCTAGCAACAATGCCACACAAAGGTAATCCTTTCCATGCCAAGCCTTTCTTGGGGATGGATTAGATCAAATTGTGTCTCACAAGAACTTTCCAAGGTGCATCACCTTTAAGGGATTTAAAAATCCATTTAGAGGCCAAAGAAATCCTTTTCCATCTCATGTCTTGTACACCAAGGCCCCCCACCTCTTTACTCATTATACTTCATTGCCATTTGACTACATGTTTCTTTCTGCCCCCTTTGCCATCAAACCACAAGAAGTGTTTGATCTTCTTTCACAAGGGGTTGAATTGATAATTTTTAAAGAGCCAAGTGGAAGAGAAGTATATATTTAATGAAGAGATCACCTTTTGGCAAACTTGCACTCTACCTGCCAAGGAGAGGTAGTGCTTGTTCCATCTATTAAGTTTCTTGCCAATCTTTTCCTTAATCCACTCCCACATTTCTTTGAGATTTGGCTCAATAGAAAAATGAGTCCCTAGGTATCTCACAATGTGGTTAGCACCACCCTAGGTCATAGAGAGTTTTTTGCACCATAATGGTGGATGAGAGTCCCACCCCAAAAGAATTGATTTTGGGAGAGTTATCTTGCTCCCATAGACACCACAAAAGACATCCAGTTTTGACATGAGTGATTCCATATTTTTTTGATCCAACTTAGTGAGGATAGTTGTGTCATCAACAAATTGGATATTATAAAGGTTAGACCCATTGGGAAAAGTCAATCCATGTAACATATCTGAAATCCCTTCATCTTTCATTAGGTAGAATAAGGCATCAACAACAACAAATAAGGCTGAAAGCAAGGGGGCAACCTTGCCTAATGGATCTGGAGAGATTGAAGGATTTTGATTTGATGCCATTTACCTCAACACTAGCATTAACATCTCTCATCAAAATGTGAACCATATTGTAGAAGTTACTTGGAAACCCAAAACTTTCCAACATCATAAAAACAAATGACCATTCAATTCTATCATATGCCTTTTCAAAGTCTAAAAGAAGGACAATAGTGTTTTGATTGGATTCCTTTTCCCATTGCATAGATTCCCAATAGGTGAGAAGGTTTTCCAGAATAAATCTGCCTTTAACAAATCATTTTTATGAGGGGCTAATGACTTTGGGTAGGATGTTTTCAATTCTCTTAGCCAAAATCTTAGCTAAGATCTTATAGGATATATTTAGGAGGGTAATTGGACTCCAATTTTTTATTTTTTATTTGTGATCTTAGCCTCTTGATACACTGAAATAAAATATTTAGAAATCCAATTAATGCGAGTCTTATAAAACTCAGTGAATAGTCCATCTGGACCCAGGCCTTTCCCCTTTTGAAGAGACTAGATAGCTTCCTTAATCTCATTTGAACTAATGTCCTTATTCAGAAAGCTGGCATCTTCATCAGTGGCCTTTTTGGGGATCAGGTTCTTAATGTATGGTCTGGTTTTGTCTTTATCTTGGAAATTGTCTTTCGAGGAGAAAAGGTTCCTTATATAAGTTAGCAAAGGCCATCAGGATTTTGTCTTGTTTTTTTAAGGTGCTTCCCTCTTCATAGATATTGTCTATGCATATTTTAGCCTCTTTGGCTTTTAATATCTGAAAGAAATATTTGGACCCCTTATATCCTTGATCAATCCAATTGATTCTAGCTCTAGTCCTGGCCCCTTGTATTCTTCTGTTCTGAATTTTCCTCAATGAGTTTTTGACAATGTTTAAGGCTTGTTGGGCCTCCACATTATGCGGTTCTACTTGGATAGTTCTTTCCTATTTATGGAGAATTTGATGTGCATTAACTTCTTCCCTCATGGCATCCTTTGCTAGTTTCTTACCCATAGTTTGGATGAGATTTTTCCAACTCGGAATGTTATGTTCACACTCAGCAATAGGGTTGTTGCATTAATTAATATATTTATTAAATTGAATAATGATGAGGGCTACTTGAACCATTTCCTCTCTATCAAGAAGAGTAGAATTGAGAATAAAATTATCAGAAGGGAGAACATTTCTAGAAGGAAGAGTGAAGTAGGAAAAAGTAGCTTGAATAGGATGGTGATCGAAGAGGGTGTATGGGGTGGTCCTCATGACTGATCTATATTGACTCCTAATAACTATAAATAAGTTCTTATTGAAATCAAATCTATCTAATCTTCTATATATCCTTTTGTTGCCCTTCTAAAAATTACATCGTGTACCAAGTGTCTTAATTCTATTTAGCACATTTAGCAAGAGGATCCATAAGATCAAATTTCCCAATTAACATTCCCCAAAATAATTCCTCCTCACCTTTCCAGTCCATCTTCATCCCTCCCAACTTGTCTCTTTGTGTTTCTACCAAGTTAAAATCACCTCCAATCAACCAGGGAATGTCTTCCATCCCTGCCATCCAGTTCCAAAGTTGAGTTCTTTCTTTGTGATCAGTAGTAGTGTAACCAAAGTAGATACCAAACTCCTCATTGTTGATCTTATTTTTTGCCCATAATATTATGTTACAAGGAGAGCATCCCCACCTTGAGATAGATCTAGACCACTTAGGGATCACCAGAATAGAAGCACCCCCTTTTTCCTTTTAAGTGTTTAGTTGTGTAGAATTCAACTTCTCTCCAAATGCATTTCAGATTGATATCTAGCCAAAAATTAACAGCTTTCATTTCTTGAAGCAATAAAACATCAATACTCTTGTAAAGATTGAGAAATTATTTAACAACATATTTCCTATCAGGGGATTCTAGACCCCTCACATTTCAAGATACAATGTGTAGCTCCATGCAAAACGTTAGGGGGTGTGTTCCACAGGGGGTTCAAAACTTTTGAAGTACTTAGGCAACTACCCATTGGATGTATTATTGTGTTGTAAGGAGAT
>NW_026729368.1:75000-85301 GCF_030272615.1 Cryptomeria japonica | reverse complement strand
GTCCTAATTGCTCCTGCAGGCTACGCATGTATGAGAATCAGACAAATAGCTTATATAGGGGAGGTGTTGGGTTTGATGGGTCGACTCCCCTGGTTGTGCGCATTGCGCCAACCTCAAAGACCCTGCATTGCGGATGAAGTCGAAAGTCAGAGTTTGGTGTGCTACAAGGTGTGGTCGAAGGTGCTCACCTAGGTGTGCACCTTTGGAGCGCAGGAAAAGTGCCCTCCAAAAGTGCGCACCTTTGGAGTGCACAAAAGTGCCCTCCAAAAGTGCGCACCTTTGGAGCGCACAAAAGTGCCCTCCAAAAAGTGCCCTCCAAAAGTGCGCACCTTTGGAGCGCACAAAAGTGCCCTCCAAAAAGTGCCCTCCAAAAGTGCGCACCTTTGGAGTGCAGAAAAGTGCCCTCCAAAAAGTGCCCTCCAAAAGTGTGCACCTTTGGAGTGCACAAAAGTGCCCTCCAAAAGTGCGCACCTTTGGAGCGCAGAAAAGTGCCCTCCAAAAAGTGCCCTCCAAAAGTGCGCACCTTTGGAGCGCAGAAAAGTGCCCTCCAAAAAGTGCCCTCCAAAAGTGCGCACCTTTGGAGCGCAGAAAAGTGCCCTCCAAAAAGTGCCCTCCAAAAGTGCGCACCTTTGGAGCGCAGAAAAGTGCCCTCCAAAAAGTGCCCTCCAAAAGTGCGCACCTTTGGAGCGCACAAAAGTGCCCTCCAAAAAGTGCCCTCCAAAAGTGCGCACCTTTGGAGCGCACAAAAGTGCCCTCCAAAAGTGCGCACCTTTGGAGCGCACAAAAGTGCCCTCCAAAAGTGCGCACTTTTGGTGCGCACCAAGGCGCTGGTTCGGTCGTTGCAGGCGAGTTCGGAAGTTGGGGTCGATGTCCTGAGCGGAGGTGCAAACTACACAGGTGTCGGAATCGGACAAATAGCTTATATAGGGGAGGTGTATGCTTCGATGGGTCGACTCCCCAGGTTGAGCGCACCGCGCCAACCTCAAAGACCCTACGGTATGGATGAAGTCGGAAGTTGGGTCCGATGACCGATTCGATTAGTAGGTATGCTCATGAGGTCGGAATTTGGGTCCGATGACCTGCCATGTGCAGGAAGGCGAATGTTGGCACTGTGCGTTGCAAGGTGCACACCAAGGTGCTGGTGCGGTCTTTTTAGTCGAGTTCGGAAGTTGGGGTCGATGTCCTGATCGGAGGTGCAAGCTACACAGGTGTGGGAATCGGACAAATAGCTTATATAGGGGAGGTGTATGCTTCGTTGGGTCGACTCCCCGGGTTGAGCGCACCGCGCCAACCTCAAAGACCCTACGGTATGGATGAAGTCGGAAGTTGGGTCCGATGACCGATTCGATATGTAGGCATACTCGCGAGGTCGGAATTTGGGTCCGATGACCTGCCATGTGCAGGAAGGCGAATGTTGGCACTGTGCGTTGCAAGGTGCGCACCAAGGCGCTGGTTCGGTCGTTGCAGGCGAGTTCGGAAGTTGGGGTCGATGTCCTGATCGGAGGTGCAAACTACACAGGTGTGGGAATCGGACAAATAGCTTATATAGGGGAGGTGTATGCTTCGTTGGGTCGACTCCCCGGGTTGAGCGCACCGCGCCAACCTCAAAGACCCTACGGTATGGATGAAGTCGGAAGTTGTGTCCGATGACCGATTCGATATGTAGGCATACTCGCGAGGTCGGAATTTGGGTCCGATGACCTGCCATGTGCAGGAAGGCGAATGTTGGGACTGTGCGTCGCAAGGTGCGCACCAAGGCGCTGGTGCCGTCGTTGCAGTCGAGTTCGGAAGTTGGGGTCGATGTCCTGGTCAGAGGTGCAAACTACACAGGTGTGGGAATCGGACAAATAGCTTATATAGGGGAGGTGTATGCTTCGATGGGTCGACTCCCCGGGTTGAGCGCACCGCGCCAACCTCAAAGACCCTACAGTATGGATGAAGTCGGAAGTTGGGTCCGATGACCGATTCGATACGTAGGCATATTGGCGAGGTCTGAATTTGTGTCCGATGACCTGCCATGCGCAGGAAGGCGGAATTTGGGTCCGATGACCGAGTTGATGGCGTGCCATGCGCAGAAAGGCGGAATTTGGGTCCGATGACCGAGTTGATGTTGATGGCCCGCCATGCACAGGAAGGCGGAATTTGGGTCCGATGACCGATTTGAAGGCGTGCCATGCGCAGAAAGGCGGAGTTTGGGTCCGATGACCGAGTTGATATTGATGGCCCGCCATGCGCAGGAAGGCGGAATTTGGGTCCGATGACCTGACATACGCATGGAGTCCGACTCGGGGGCCGATGTTCGATTCGATGACTTGCATTGTGGGTAAAGTCGGAAGTTGTGGTCTTTGACCCGATTCGATGACCAGACTTCGGCTGCTTGAGAATCGGACAAATAACTTATATAGGGGAGGTAGTGTTCTCGAGCATCCTCCCCCCGTGCCCGTTTATGTCGATTGATGCTGGTGCTCGACTGGTTGGAGCGCTCGGATGCAAAAATCTTGCACCAGGATTTATCGATTGTGATGGACACGGCAAGTCTCCTGATTGCTATGCAGGAGCTCATCGTGAATCTCTATGCGGCCTTGGTATGGACTCGACCTGCGGAATGGTTCGGCAATGGTAGTCGCTCCAACACGTCCTTGCAATGGCCACAGAGGTGATTCGACTAGAGCTCCAGTCTAGCTTTTGGGTTGCTTGGCGGACTGGTATAGCCGCGATCGAGTTCCGGCCATGAACGTTTTAGATAGCTCTTGGGCTTTCTGGGACGGAAGTCGGAAGTTTGGGCTGTTGTCCGATTTGATGACCATTCTTCGGATGTGTGAGAATCGGACAAATAACTTATATAGGGGACTGTGTTGTCTCACGCAGCCCCCTCCGTGCCCCTCTATCTCGACCGATGTTGGTGCTTGAAAGGGTTGGGATCGCTCGGATTTATAAACGTGCACCACCATTTGTCGAGTGTGAGGGACGCGGCAGGTCTCCTAAATGCTATACGGGCGCTCTCTGAGAATCTCTATCCGGCCTCGACACAGACTAGTCTTGCTGAATGGTTTGGCACTGGTAGTCGATCCAACACGTCGTTGTTGTGGCCGCCTAGGCGATTCGATTCGAGCCCCCGTCTAGCTTTTGGGTTGCTTGGCGGATTTTGCCCTATCCGCAAGTGAGCTCGGTCCCTAAACGTTCGAGAAACCCGATTGCTATGCGCCGACTCTCTTTCTTGCGAGCCTCCATCTAGCTTTTGGGTCTCTACGGAACGGAAGTCGGAATCTGGGACCGTTGTTTGATTCGACGAGGCAGACTACGGTTGTGCGAGAATCGGACAAATAACTTATATAGGGGAGGTGTTGACTGGAGCATTCTCCCCCGTGCCCCTCTAACTCGACCAATGCTGGCGCTCGAACGGTGGTAGCGCTCGGATTTTCGTTGAGCGCCAGCATTGGTCGATTTAGAGGGGCATGCGAGATTCCCGAATGCTATGCGAGGGCTCTAACGGAAATGTCTATTGGTTTCGGTATGGATGCAATTGCGAGTGGTTCGGCAAAGGTAGTCGTTCCGATGCGTCCATGTCGTGGCCAAATCGATAATTCGATTTGAGCCCTCGTATAGCATTTGGGTCTCTCGATGTGATTCCGCATTCCAGTCCCTTTGGGCACTGCTTGAGCCGCATCCCAGGGGGTTCCCTTCCCAATAATCTGCCTCGCAACCCGATTGCTATGCGGTGAGGCTCCTCGGCCGCCTCGGAACTATCTGTGTATCAGACGCATCGCGGGATAAGGGGTTGGCAACGGTAGTCGCCCCAAGCGCGTCCGATGCTTGGACCATTCCGAGGCGGCCCTGAAGCCTCTTCCGTCTAGCCGTTGGGTCCTTCTCGCCGCATCCCTTGCCTCGCACCCCGATTGCTATGCGGTGAGGCTCCTCGGCCGCCTTGGAACTATCTGTGTATCAGACGCATCGCGGGATAAGGGGTTGTCACTGGTAGTCGCCCCAAGCGCGTCCGATGCTTGGACCATTCCGAGGCGGCCCTGAAGCCTCTTCCGTCTAGCCGTTGGGTCCTTCTCGCCGCATCCCTCGACTCGCACCCCGATTGCTATGCGGTGAGGCTCCTCGGCCGCCTTGGAACTATCTGTGTATCGGACGCGTCGCGGGATAAGGGGTTGTCACTGGTAGTCGCCCCAAGCGCGTCCGATGCTTGGACCATTCCGAGGCGGCCCTGAAGCCTCTTCCGTCTAGCCGTTGGGTCCTTCTCGCCGCATCCCTCGCCTCGCACCCCGATTGCTATGCGGTGAGGCTCCTCGGCCGCCTTGGAACTATCTGTGTATCGGACGCGTCGCGGGATAAGGGGTTGTCACTGGTAGTCGCCCCAAGCGCGTGCGATGCATGGACCATTCCCAGGCGGCCCTGAAGCCTCTTCCGTCTAGCCGTTGGGTCCTTCTCGCCGCATCCCTCGCCTCGCACCCCGATTGCTATGCGGTGAGGCTCCTCGGCCGCCTTGGAACTATCTGTGTATCGGACGCGTCGCGGGATAAGGGGTTGTCACTGGTAGTCGCCCCAAGCGCGTCCGATGCTTGGACCATTCCGAGGCGGCCCTGAAGCCTCTTCCGTCTAGCCGTTGGGTCCTTCTCGCCGCATCCCTCGCCTCGCACCCCGATTGCTATGCGGTGAGGCTCCTCGGCCGCCTTGGAACTATCTGTGTATCGGACGCGTCGCGGGATAAGGGGTTGTCACTGGTAGTCGCCCCAAGCGCGTCCGATGCTTGGACCATTCCGAGGCGGCCCTGAAGCCTCTTCCGTCTAGCCGTTGGGTCCTTCTCGCCGCATCCCTCGCCTCGCACCCCGATTGCTATGCGGTGAGGCTCCTCGGCCGCCTTGGAACTATCTGTGTATCGGACGCGTCGCGGGATAAGGGGTTGTCACTGGTAGTCGCCCCAAGCGCGTCCGATGCTTGGACCATTCCGAGGCGGCCCTGAAGCCTCTTCCGTCTAGCCGTTGGGTCCTTCTCGCCGCATCCCTCGCCTCGCACCCCGATTGCTATGCGGTGAGGCTCCTCGGCCGCCTTGGAACTATCTGTGTATCGGACGCATCGCGGGATAAGGGGTTGTCACTGGTAGTCGCCCCAAGCGCGTCCGATGCTTGGACCATTCCGAGGCGGCCCTGAAGCCTCTTCCGTCTAGCCGTTGGGTCCTTCTCGCCGCATCCCTCGCCTCGCACCCCGATTGCTATGCGGTGAGGCTCCTCGGCCGCCTTGGAACTATCTGTGTATCGGACGCGTCGCGGGATAAGGGGTTGTCACTGGTAGTCGCCCCAAGCGCGTCCGATGCTTGGACCATTCCGAGGCGGCCCTGAAGCCTCTTCCGTCTAGCCGTTGGGTCCTTCTCGCCGCATCCCTCGCCTCGCACCCCGATTGCTATGCGGTGAGGCTCCTCGGCCGCCTTGGAACTATCTGTGTATCGGACGCGTCGCGGGATAAGGGGTTGTCACTGGTAGTCGCCCCAAGCGCGTCCGATGCTTGGACCATTCCGAGGCGGACCTGAAGCCTCTTCCGTCTAGCCGTTGGGTCCTTCTCGCCGCATCCCTCGCCTCGCACCCCGATTGCTATGCGGTGAGGCTCCTCGGCCGCCTTGGAACTATCTGTGTATCGGACGCGTCGCGGGATAAGGGGTTGTCACTGGTAGTCGCCCCAAGCGCGTCCGATGCTTGGACCATTCCGAGGCGGCCCTGAAGCCTCTTCCGTCTAGCCGTTGGGTCCTTCTTGCCGCATCCCTCGCCTCGCACCCCGATTGCTATGCGGTGAGGCTCCTCGGCCGCCTTGGAACTATCTGTGTATCGGACGCGTCGCGGGATAAGGGGTTGTCACTGGTAGTCGCCCCAAGCGCGTCCGATGCTTGGACCATTCCGAGGCGGCCCTGAAGCCTCTTCCGTCTAGCCGTTGGGTCCTTCTCGCCGCATCCCTCGCCTCGCACCCCGATTGCTATGCGGTGAGGCTCCTCGGCCGCCTTGGAACTATCTGTGTATCGGACGCATCGCGGGATAAGGGGTTGTCACTGGTAGTCGCCCCAAGCGCGTCCGATGCTTGGACCATTCCGAGGCGGCCCTGAAGCCTCTTCCGTCTAGCCGTTGGGTCCTTCTCGCCGCATCCCTCGCCTCGCACCCCGATTGCTATGCGGTGAGGCTCCTCGGCCGCCTTGGAACTATCTGTGTATCGGACGCGTCGCGGGATAAGGGGTTGTCACTGGTAGTCGCCCCAAGCGCGTCCGATGCTTGGACCATTCCGAGGCGGACCTGAAGCCTCTTCCGTCTAGCCGTTGGGTCCTTCTCGCCGCATCCCTCGCCTCGCACCCCGATTGCTATGCGGTGAGGCTCCTCGGCCGCCTTGGAACTATCTGTGTATCGGACGCGTCGCGGGATAAGGGGTTGTCACTGGTAGTCGCCCCAAGCGCGTCCGATGCTTGGACCATTCCGAGGCGGCCCTGAAGCCTCTTCCGTCTAGCCGTTGGGTCCTTCTCGCCGCATCCCTCGCCTCGCACCCCGATTGCTATGCGGTGAGGCTCCTCGGCCGCCTTGGAACTATCTGTGTATCGGACGCGTCGCGGGATAAGGGGTTGTCACTGGTAGTCGCCCCAAGCGCGTCCGATGCTTGGACCATTCCGAGGCGGACCTGAAGCCTCTTCCCTCTAGCCGTTGGGGCTTTCTCGCCGCATCCCTCGCCTCGCACCCCGATTGCTATTCGGTGAGGCTCCTCGGCCGCCTTGGAACTATCTGTGTATCGGACGCATCGCGGGATAAGGGGTTGGCAGTGGTAGTCGCCCCAAGCGCGTCCGATGCTTGGACCATTCCGAGGCGGCCCTGCAGCCTCTTCCGTCTAGCCGTTGGGGCCATCTCGCTGCATCCCCCACCTCGCACCACGATTGCTATGCGGTGAGGCTCCTTGGCCGCCTCGGAACTATCTGTGTATCGGACGCATCGCGGGATAAGGGGTTGTCACTGGTAGTCGCCCCAAGCGCGTCCGATGCTTGGACTATTCCGAGGCGGCCCTGCAGCCTCTTCCGTCTAGCCGTTGGGGCCATCTCGCCGCATCCCCCAGCTCCTCGGCCGCCTCGGAACTATCTGTGTATCGGACGCATCGCGGGATAAGGGGTTGGCAGTGGTAGTCGCCCCAAGCGCGTTCGATGCTTGGACTATTCCGAGGCGGCCCCGCAGCCTCTTCCGTCTACCCTTTGGGGCCATCTCGCCGCATCCCTCGCCTCGCACCCCGATTGCTATGCGGTGAGGCTCCTCGGCCGCCTGGGAACTATCTTCGTATCGGATGCATCGCGGGATAAGGGGTTGTCACTGGTAGTCGCCCCAAGCGCGTGTCCGATGCTTGGACTATTCCGAGGCGGCCCTGTGGCCTCTTCCGTCTAGCCGTTGGGGCCATCTCGCCGCATCCCTCACCTCGCACCCCCATTGCTATGCGGTGAGGCTCCTCGGCCGCCTTGGAACTGTCTTCGTATCGGAAGCATCGCGGGATAAGGGGTTGTCACTGGTAGTCGCCCCAAGCGCGTCCGATGCTTGGACTATTCCGAGGCGGCCCTGCAGCCTCTTCCGTCTAGCCGTTGGGGCCATCTCGCCGCATCCCCCACCTCGCACCCGGATTGCTATGCGGTGAGGCTCCTCGGCCGCCTTGGAACTATCTTCGTATCGGACGCATCGCGGGATAAGGGGTTGTCACTGGTAGTCGCCCCAAGCGCGTCCGATGCTTGGACTATTCCGACGCGGCCCTGTGGCCTCTTCCGTCTAGCCGTTGGGGCCATCTCGCCGCATCCCCCACCTCGCACCCCGATTGCTATGCGGTGAGGCTCCTCGGCCGCCTTGGAACCATCTTCGTATCGGACGCATCGCGGGATGAGGGGTTGTCACTGGTAGTCGCCCCAAGCGCGTCCGATGCTTGGACCATTCCGAGGCGGCCCTGAAGCCTCTTCCGTCTAGCCGTTGGGGCCTTCCCGCCCCATCCCTCGCCTCGCACCCCCGATTGCTATGCGGTGAGGCTCCTCGGCCGCCTTGGAACCATCTGTGTATCGGACGCATCGCGGGATAAGGGGTTGGCACTGGTAGTCGCCCCAAGCGCGTCCGATGCTTGGAGCATTCCGAGGTGGCCCTGAAGCCTCTTCCGTCTAGCCGTTGGGGCCTTCCCGCCCCATCCCTCGCCTCGCACCCCGATTGATATGCGGTGAGGCTCCTCGGCCGCCTTGGAACTATCTGTGTATCGGACGCATCGCGGGATAAGGGGTTGGCACTGGTAGTCGTCCCAATCGCGTCCGATGCTTGGACCATTCCGAGGCGGCCCTGCAGCCTCTTCCGTTTAGCCGTCGGGGCCTTCCCGCCGCATCCCTCGCCTCGCATCCCGATTCCTATGCGGTGAGTCTTCTCGGCCGCCGCGGAACTATACCTGTTATTGCTACTGCATCCTTCGGCTGGTAACCTCCTCTGCCGCCTTGGAACGTTCTCTTTGTCGGACGCGTCGCGGGATAAGGGGTTGGCACTGGTAGTCGCCCCAAGCGCGCCCGATGCATAGACCGCTCCGAGTTGACCTTGCTTTCAGCCTCTCACATGCATAGACCTCTCTGAGTCGACCCTGCAGCCTCTCACGTTTAGCCTTTGGAATCTCGCCTCACAACATGATTGCTATCCTTGATGCATCCCTTGCCTCGAGCCCTGATTGCTTTCTTGGCTGCATCCCTCCTCTCCTCACAGCCCGGTTGTCATCACTGCTTCATCCGTCGCTTCATGCATTCTGGCTGCTGGGCCCTTCCCACCGCACACCTCGATTGCTATCTCTTCTGCATCACACACCCCGATTGCTATCTCTGCTACATCCCTCGGCTCTCACTTCTGCATCCTTCGCCTCCCACCTCGATTGCTATCAATGCTGCATCCGTAACCTCACACCCCGATTGCTATGCGGGGAGGCTCCTTGGCCGCCTTGGAAATTTCTGTGTGTCGGACGCACCGCGGGATAAGGGGTTGGCACTGGTAGTCGCCCCAAGTGCGCCCGATTCTTAGACCGCTTCGAGGTGACCTCGTAGCCTCTTTCGTCCAGGCTTCCTGCCTTCAACGCCCTTTTTACACCTCGATTGCTATGCGCGGGCTCGTTGGCGTCTATCACCTCTCTGCGAAGAGTGGCACGATGATTGTTGGGGTAAATCGTAGCAGTCCGATCTCTGGCCTTGGGCCATTGTGAGGGCTGATCGATTTCCTGTGCGCATCTCGTGTTCGCCCAGTAACAGACTCGACGACTTGTAATCGGTCTTGTTCCCGATTGTTCCTGGAGGTAGTCTTCGGAACTCTTGGATTTGACCTGTCACTCGAACTGTCCTCTTCCGAGGATGCTTGTGTGTGTGTGCTTGTGCCATTTCCTTGGCGGTATTAACGAGATATTAAAGAGCGGAGTGAGCGCCTCGCCCAGCTATGTTTGGGGCTCTCACTCCCTTACCCGGTGTGCGACCGCTTTGCACGTAGGTTGCGGAGCATCGCGACTCTTTCGATGTTTGGCGGTTGTCTTCCGGTGATGCGTTGGTCCCGAAGTGCACGTTACTAGCATTTCTGCCATTGTTCTCGATCTTTGGCACGTTCCTTCGTTGCAATTGGATATATATCTCCGTTTATACGCGCAGGCTTCTCCCGCCTATTCAGCGCTGTCCCACTCTCAGCACTCTCGTGGTCTCCTTGGCTTCTCTCTCCCGTGAGCGAGCTCTCTTCTCGAGTCTTTTCCATGTCCCATGGAGGTTGCCTTGCGAAATTCGGGCACACAAACGTGACCGGATAAGAGCGGAATTGCCTATGAGGAGAAGCTCACCTTAGGGAGCAGCAATGCCGAGTGTTTCGACAGAGGGTAGAGGGGGCGTTGTTTGGGCGGTTGCACAAAAGAGTGCTACGGTTGCACTGAAGGTTGCTTCTTCGTCTCCGACGAACTCTTCGAGGCAAAAAAGCTTGTATACGGGGTCGAGGTGGGACTGTTCGTGCGAGTTGCGCCACCAAAAGTGCGTAGGGGGCATATACCTGGGAAATGGATGTCTCTGAGTGGCCTTACTCGGTCGCGTGCACGGTGCATTCTCTAACGGCAGGACTGTCGCGAGCATGTGCGGTTCGGATGTTTTCGGGTAAAGGGTTCCGTACGGGATGTTCTTCCCAGGCTCCTGTGAACCGAGACTCTGCATCGTCGTGCTCCGGCTCCCGTGGGTGCTTCATGCCTCGTCGAGCTGTTTGTCGTGGACGATTAAGGCCGAGGCCTTCCTTCGAGAGGGGAATTGTTCAGGCTGGTCGAGG
>NW_026729368.1:45000-65000 GCF_030272615.1 Cryptomeria japonica | reverse complement strand
CCTCGGGCGCACCGGGGTGCGCGCACAACGCCCGGGTTGCACCGTGGCCTGTGTGCTCGGGGCGCCTCGGGTGCGCGCTCGGTGTCGCCCCCCGCGCGCGCGGTAGTGCGGGCAGCGCACCCCGGCCCGGCCCGGCCCCGACGAGAACGCAAACGGGCAAAAGGTTTATTCAAATAGCATTGCGACGCCCGGCGAAAAACTAAAAAAGGGTGCAACACCGGGACTTCCCGGGAGGTCACCCATCCCAGTACTACTCCGGCCCAAGCGCGCTTAACTGCGGAGTTCTGATGGGATCCGGTGCACTAACGCTGGTATGATCGCACCCGTTATGAGCTTGTCGCAGTGTGTACTTAGCAAACCGCGACCCACGTGCGAATCCACCCCGGCCACCCACCCCCGTCGAGGTGCACACCCTCCCTCGCGAAGTGCGCCCCGTTCGCCAAGTGTGAGCCCTGCCCGGGGTGCGCGCACCTTGCTAGGGCGGTCGGGTGTGCACCCGGCCCGGCCTACGTGCGTGCACCTGGACGGGGCGTCGTGTGCGTGCAGTGTCCCGTCTGCAACGCGGTGCCCACACACCACCTCGGGCGCAACGACCTGCGCTCACATGTGGGCCGAGTGCACCTTGGTGCATGTTCGGGGCGCCTCGGGTGCACGCTCGATCTTGCCCCGGTGCACCAAGGCGCTCGGTTTGCCCCGGGTGCGCACTTGGTGCAAGGTGGGCACCCAAAATAGGGATCAAGCACCAAAACACAAGTTTCGGGATGCAAAATGGGACCCAAGGACCACAAATGCGTTCCAAGACCCATGATGGGTCCACGAGAACAAAAATGTGTTCCGAGACTTAATAAACAAATATTGGGTTTTAGGAGAAGAAACATGCTCTGATGCCCAAAACGAGAATCGACCCCGAAAAGGCCACAGGCCAAAAGTGGGATGCGAGACAAAAAAAAATGGGACCCGAGGACCAAAATTGGTTCCCAGGTCGAAGACAGGGCAACCGGACAAGAAACGACCTCTAAGGCTCGAAATGAGTCCCGACGACTAAAACTTGACAAGAAGCACCCATCAGGCACCCAACTCGACACCCATGGGATGCCGACCCACCCGGGCTTCCACCTAGCACACCTTGGCACCCACCCACCCTCGCACCCAACCTCGCACCCAACTTAGCACCTTGAACCCACATTGGCACTCCACCCTGACCCTGGCACCTTGGAACCCACATTGGCACTCACCTTGACCCCTGGCACCCACCTTTGCACTCACCTTGGGACCCACCCTGGCTCCCACCTCGGCACCCACCCAGACACCCACCTTGGTTCCTTGGCACCCACCTTGGATCCTTGGCACCCACCCCGACACCCACCTTGGCACGCAACTTGGCTACTTGCCACCCACCTTGGCTCCTTGACGCCCACCCCGACAACCACCCCGTGACCTACCCTGGCTAGGGTTGGTGCACACCCACCCTGGTGCCCACCCTTGGCACCCACCCCATGACCCACCTTGGCACGCACCTTAGTACCCACCCCGTTACCCACCCTAGGACCCACCCCGTGACCCACCTTGGCCAGGGTGGGTGCCTTGGGTGCGCACAACTTGCCTGGGCTGCACACCAGGGCGGGCTCAAGATGGCACCCCGCGTTCACGTTTTTTTCACTATCTTTCAAACGGAAATTTTAAAATCTCGTTTTTTTTTTTTTTTTGCCTTTTCTGGAAATTAGTGAAGGCAGCGCATCAAAGGTGCGCAATGCTGGTGCGAACCCGGGAGCGCTCCGATGTGTGCTCCAAGGTGCGGCGTGCACGAAGTCCGAGCCCGGCTTGCCCCGGGTGCGCACCTCGCGTGCACCTTCGCCGGGGGTGAGCACCTTGGCTGGGTTGCGCGCCCTGGTGCGCACCAAGGAGCGCTCTGAAGTGTGCTCCAAGGTGCGGCGTGCACGAAGTCGGAGCTCGGTTTGCCCCGGGTGTGCACCTCGGGTGCGCATCCTCGCGTGCACCTTCGCTGCGGTGGGCACCTTGGCTGGGTTGCGCGCCTTGGTGGGCACCATGCAGTGCACGAAGTCGGAGCCCGGTTTGCCCCGGGCGCGCACCTCCGCCAGGGGTGGGCACCTTGGTGCGCACAACTTGCCTGGGCTGCGCACCAGGAAGGGCTCAAGATGGCACCCGCGTTCCGTTTTTTTTCACTATCTTTCAGAACGGAAATTTTAAAATATCGTTTTTTTTTGCCTTTTCTGGAAATTAGTGAAGGCAGCGCATCAAAGGTGCGCAACGCTGGTGCGAACCTGGGAGCGCTCCGATGTGTGCTCCAAGGTGCGGCGTGCACGAAGTCGGAGCCCGGTTTGCCCCGGGTGCGCCCTGGTGGGCACCATGGTGCGCACCAAGGAGCGCTCCGAAGTGTGCTCCAAGGTGCGGCCTGCACGAAGTCGGAGCCCGGTTTGCCCCGGGCGTGCACCGCGGGTGGGCACCTTGGTGCGCATGCCTTGCCTGGGCTGCGCACCAGGGCGGGCTCAAGATGGCACCCGCGGTTCCGTTTTTTCACTATCTTTCAAAACGGAAATTTTAAAATCTCATTTTTTTTTGCCTTTTCTGGAAATTAGTGAAGGCAGCGCATCAAAGGTGCGCACCTCGCTGCCCACCACGGTGCGCAACGCCGGGTGGGCACCCGGGAGTGCTTCGAAGTGTGCTCCAAGGTGCTGCGTGCACGTTGTCGGATGCCCGGTTTGCCCCGGGGTGCGCACCTCGCGTGCACCTTCGTCGGGGTGGGCACCTTGGCTGGGTTTGCCCCGGCTGCGCTCCGAAGCGGGGTTATTGGTGCGCCGCCTCTTTTTTTGTCGGAGCGTTTGGTGGGGTTTCTCGCATTGGCTCTTCCCAGGCCGGTTGCCACCCTGGCGCGCACGAAGTCGGAAGTAGGGTTAATTGCCCGGGTGCGCACCTTTGCCTGGGTGGGCACCTTACCTGGGCTGTGCACCAGGGGCGGGCTCAAGATGGCACCCGCGTTCCGTTTTTTTCACTATCTTTCAAAACGGAAATTTTAAAATCTCCTCTTTTTTTTGCCTTTTCTGGAAATTAGTGAAGGCAGCGCATCAAAGGTGCGCACCTCGCTGCCCACCTTGGTGTGCTCTGAGGTGCGCACCCGGGAGCGCTACGAAGTGTGCTCCAAGGTGCGGCGTGCACGTTGTCGGAGCCCGGTTTGCCCCGGGTGCGCACCTCGCCTGCACCTTGGCCGGGGTGGGCACCCTGGCTGGGTTTGCCCAGGGTGCGCTCCGAAGCGGGGTTACTGGAGCGCCCCCTCTTTTTTTGTCAGAGCGTTTGGTGGGGTTTCTCGCATTGGCTCTTCCCAGGCCCGGTTGTTGGGTGCGCTCCCACCCTGGCGCGCGCGAAGTTGGAAGTTGGGTTAATTGCCCGGGCGCGCACACTTCGCCAGGGTGGGCACCTTGGTGCGCACACCTTGGCTGGGCTGCGCACCAGGGGCGGGCTCAAGATGGCACCAGCATTCCCTTTTTCTCACTATCTTTCAAAACGGAAATTTTAAAATCTCGTTTTTTTTTGCCTTTTATGGAAATTAGTGAAGGCATCGCATCAAAGGTGCGCACCTCGCTGCCCACCTTGGTGTGCTCACGAGGTGCCCCACCACGGTGGCTGCTCCGAGGTGCCCACCACGGTGCGCAACGCCGGTGCGAACCCGGGAGCGCCCCGATGTGTGCTCCAAGGTGCGGCGTGCACGAAGCCGGACCCCGGTTTGCCCCGGGTGCGCACCTCGCGTGCACCTTGGTGCGCACACCTTGGCTGGGTTGCGCGGCCTGGTGGGCACCATGGTGCGCACCAAGGAGCGCTCCAAAGTGTGCTCCAAGGTGCGGCGTGCACGAAGTCCTAGCCCGGTTTGCCCCGGGTGCGCACCTTCGCCGCGGTGGGCACCATGGCGTTGCACGAAGTCGGAGCCCGGTTTGCCCCGGGTGCGCCACCTCGCGTGCAACCTTCGCCGGGGTGGGCACCTCGGCTGGGTTGCGCGCCCTGGTGCGCACCAAGGAGCGCTCCGAAGTGTGCTCCAAGGTGCGGCGTGCACGAAGTCGGAGCCCGGTTTGCCCCGGGTGCGCACCTTCGCCGCGGTGGGCACCCTGGGTGCGCACCATGGCGTGCACGAAGTCGGAGCCCGGTTTGCCCCGGGTGCGCACCTCGCGTGCACCTTCGGCGGGGTTGCGCGCCCTGGTGCGCACCAAGGAGCGCTCCGAAGTGTGCTCCAAGGTGCGGCGTGCACGAAGTCGGAGCCCGGTTTGCCCCGGGAGTGCGCACCTCGCGTGCACCTTCGGCGGGGTTGCGCGCCCTGGTGGGCACCATGGTGCGCACCAAGGAGCGCTCCGAAGTGTGCTCCAAGGTGCGGCGGTGCACGAAGTCGGAGCCCGGTTTGCCCCGGGTGCGCACCTCGCGTGCACCTTCCGCCGCGTGTGGGCACCATGGCGTGCACGAAGTCGGAGCCCGGTTTGCCCCGGGTGCGCACCTCGCGTGCACCTTCGCCGGGGTGGGCACCTCGGCTGGGTTGCGCGCCCCTGGTGCGCACCAAGGAGCGCTCCGAAGTGTGCTCCAAGGTGCGGCGTGCACGAAGTCGGAGCCCGGTTTGCCCCGGGTGCGCACCTCGCGTGCACCTTCGCCGCGGTGGGCACCATGGCGTGCACGAAGTCGGAGCCCGGTTTGCCCCGGGTGCGCACACCGCGTGCACCTTCGCCGGGGGTGGGCACCTCGGCTGGGTTGCGCGCCCTGGTGCGCACCAAGGAGCGCTCCGAAGTGTGCTCCAAGGTGCGGCGTGCACGAAGTCGGAGCCCGGTTTGCCCCGGGTGCGCACCTCGCGGTGCACCTTCGCCGCGGTGGGCACCTTGGCTGGGTTGGGCACCATTGAGCGCTCCGAAGTGTGCTCCAAGGTGCGCACCATGGCCCTCCAAGGTGCGCAGCATGGCGTGCACGAAGTCGGAGCCCGGTTTGCCCCGGGTGCGCACCTCGCGTGCACCTTCGCCAGGGTGGGCACCTCGGTGCGCACACCTTCTCAATGTTTTCTTGCCTTTTCTGGAAATTGGTGAAGGCAGCGCATCAAAGGTGCGCACCTCGGTGTGCTCCGAGGTGCGAACCCGAGAGCGCTCCGAGGTGCCCACGAAGTCGAAAGTCGGGTTAATTGCATTGTTTTCCCCGGGTGCGCTCCGAGGTGCGCAACATCGGTGCGCACCAAGGAGGGCTCCGAAGTGTGCTCCAAGGTGCGCACGATTCGGAGCTCGGTTTGCCCGGGGTGCGCACCACCTTGGCTGGGTTGCGCACCCTTTGTGCGCTCCAAGGTGCGCACGATAGTCGGAGCTCGGTTTGCCCCGGGTGCGCACCTTCGCCAGGGTGCGCACCTTGATGCGCACGCCTTGGCTGGGCTGCGCACCTTGGTGGGCGCCATGGTGCGCACCTTTCGTGCGCTCCAAGGTGCGCACGAAGTCGGAGCTCGGTTTGCCCCGGGTGCGCACCTTGGTGGGCGCCATGGTGCACTCCGAGGTGCCCAAGATTGGTGCGCACCAAGGAGCGCTCCGAAGTGCGCTCCAAGGTGCGCAGGTGCGCGCGAAGTCGAAAGTTGGGTTAATTGTCCGGTTTGCCTCGGGTGCGCACCTTGCGTGCACCTTCGCCAGGGTGGGCGCCTTGGTGCGCACACCTTGGCTGGGCTGCGCACCCGGGCGCGCACACCTTGGCACCCGCGTTTCCTTCATTTTAAATTTTTTTTTTTTACAATCTCTCAAGTGGGAAATTCTATAATCTCAACTTTTTTTGCCTTTTCAGGAAACTTTTGAATGGAGCGCATCATTGGTGCGCTCCGAAGTGTGCTCCAAGGTGCGCACCTCTGGTGTGCTCCAAAGCTCTCTCCAGCTGCGTGCACCTGCCCCGGCCGCGCACCCGAGCCCCGCCAGCCCAGCTTCGCTCACCTGTCCCGGGCGTCTGGTGCGGAACCTTAGAGTAAGAAACATCACCGTGCACCTTGGCCAACGTGCGCGACTCGACCGACCGAGCGCGCACTGGCCGAGGTGCACACCGATTTCACCTGGGTGCGCGCGCAGCACCTCGGGCGCACCGGGGTGCGCGCACAACGCCCGGGTTGCACCGTGGCCTGTGTGCTCGGGGCGCCTCGGGTGCGCGCTCGGTGTCGCCCCCCGCGCGCGCGCGGTAGTGCGGGCAGCGCACCCCGGCCCGGCCCGGCCCCGACGAGAACGCAAACGGGCAAAAGGTTTATTCAAATAGCATTGCGACGCCCGGCGAAAAACTAAGAAAGGGTGCAACACCGGGACTTCCCGGGAGGTCACCCATCCCAGTACTACTCCGGCCCAAGCGCGCTTAACTGCGGAGTTCTGATGGGATCCGGTGCACTAACGCTGGTATGATCGCACCCGTTATGAGCTTGTCGCAGTGTGTACTTAGCAAACCGCGACCCACGTGCGAATCCACCCCGGCCACCCACCCCCGTCGAGGTGCACACCCTCCCTCGCGAAGTGCGCCCCGTTCGCCAAGTGTGAGCCCTGCCCGGGTGCGCGCACCTTGCTAGGGCGTCGGGTGTGCACCCGGCCCGGCCTACGTGCGTGCACCTGGACGGGTGCGTCGTGTGCGTGCAGTGTCCCGTCTGCAACGCGGTGCCCACACACCACCTCGGGCGCAACGACCTGCGCTCACATGTGGGCCGAGTGCACCTTGGTGCATGTTCGGGGCGCCTCGGGTGCACGCTCGATCTTGCCCCGGTGCACCAAGGCGCTCGGTTTGCCCCGGGGTGCGCACTTGGTGCAAGGTGGGCACCCAAAATAGGGATCAAGCACCAAAACACAAGTTTCGGGATGCAAAATGGGACCCAAGGACCACAAATGCGTTCCAAGACCCATGATGGGTCCACGAGAACAAAAATGTGTTTCCGAGACTTAATAAACAAATATTGGGTTTTAGGAGAAGAAACATGCTCTGATGCCCAAAACGAGAGAATCGACCCCGAAAAGGCCACAGGCCAAAAGTGGGGATGCTAGACAAAAAAAAATGGGACCCGAGGACCAAAATTGGGTTCCCAGGTCGAAGACAGGGCAACCGGACAAGAAACGACCTCTAAGGCTCGAAATGAAGTCCCGACGACTAAAACTTGACAAGAAGCACCCATGCACACCTTGGCACCCACCCACCCTCGCACCCAACCTCGCACCCAACTTAGCACCTTTGAACCCACATTGGCACTCACCCTGACCCTGGCACCTTGGAACCCACATTGGCACTCACCTTGACCCTGGCACCCACCTTTGCACTCACCTTGGGACCCACCCTGGCTCCCACCTCGGCACCCACCCAGACACCCACCTTGGTTCCTTGGCACCCACCTTGGATCCTTGGCACCCACCCCGACACCCACCTTGGCACGCAACTTGGCTACTTGCCACCCACCTTGGCTCCTTGACGCCCACCCCGACAACCACCCCGTGACCTACCCTGGCTAGGGTTGGTGCACACCCACCCTGGTGCCCACCTTGGCACCCACCCCATGACCCACCTTGGCACGCACCTTAGTACCCACCCTGTTACCCACCCTAGGACCCACCCCGTGACCCACCTTGGCCAGGGTGGGTGCACCCACCCTGGTGCCCACCTTGGCACCCACCCATCCTAGCACCCAGCCTGTGACCGGGCTTGGAACCCAACCTTGCACCCGTCTTGGCCAGTGTGGGTGCGCACCCATCCTGGCACCCACGTTGTGACACACCCTTTAACCCACGCACCCTAGCAGCCACGTTGGCACCCACCTTGGAACACAACCTAGCAACTTGGCACCCACCCCGTGACCCACCTTGGCATCCACCATAGCAGTCGCCCACTTGGCACCCACCTTGGAACCCAAGTTGGCACCCACCTCGGCACCCACCTTGACACTTGTGGACCCACCTTGCCACTCACCCTAGCATCGACCCATCCTAGCACCCACCCTGGCACCTTTGCACCCTAGCACTCACCCATCCTAGCACCTAACCTGTGACCCACCTTGACACTCACCCTCGCACCCACCTTGGAACCCAACCTAGCACCCACCCACCCTGACACCAACCCTAGCACCTACCCACCCTTGCACCCACCCTGTGACCCATCTTGGCACCCACCCATCCTACCACTCAACCTATCACCCACCTTCTCACCCACCTTGGCATCCACCTTAGCACCCACCCACACTGGCACCTTGGCACCCACCTCGGGCAAGGTGGGTGCACACCCACCCTGACACCCAATTTAGAACCAACCGAGCATGTTACCCACCTTGGCACCCACATTGCAGCCCACCCTAGTACCCACCCTATGACCCACATTGGCATCCACACCCTAGCACCCAGGCACCTCGACACCCGCCTTGACACGCACCCTAGCACTAAACCTGTGACCCACCTTGGAACTCACCCTAGAACCCACCCACCCTGTGAACCACCTTGGCATCCACCTTAGCACCCACCCACCTTGGCACCCACTCTAGCACTCACCCATCCTAACACCCAACTTGTTACCCACCTTGGCACCCGCCCTCGCGTCCACCTTGAAACCCACCCTAGCACCCACCCACGCAGGAGCCCACCTTGGCACCCAACCTAACACCCACGCATCCTGGCACCCAACTTGTGACCCACCTTGGAACCCACCCTAGTACCCACCTTTGAACCCACTATATCACCAACCCACCTTGGCACCCACCCTATGACCCTCTTTGGAATCCACCCTAGCACGCACCCACCCTGGCACCCACCATGGAGCGCACCCTAGCACCCACCCACCTCGGCACGCACCTCAACACCCACCTTGGTGTGCGCACTGCGCCAACCTCTCAAAGACCCTATGTGGTGCGCTCCAAAGTGTACACCTTTGGTGCGCTCCAAGGTGCGCACCTTTGGTGCACACCGAGGTGCACACCAAAGTGTGCACCGAGGTGAGCACCAAAGTGCACTCCAAGGTGCACACCAAGGCGTGCACCTTTGGTGCGGTCAATGCAAACGAATTCGGAAGTTGGGGTCGATGTCCTAATCGCTGCTGCAGACTACACGTATGAGAATCGGACAAATAGCTTTATATAGGGGAGGTGTTGCGTTTGATGGGTCGACTCCCCTGGTTGTGTGCACTGCACCAACTTCAAAGACCCTGTCTTGTTTAAGAAGTCAAAAGTTGGGGTGGATGTCCTAATCATTGCTGCAGTCTACGCATGTATGAGAATCAGACAAATAGCTTATATAGGGGAGGTGTTGCATTCGGTGGGTTGACTCCCCTGGTTGTGCGCACTGCGCCAACCTCAAAGACCCCGCATAGCAGAAGAAGTCGGAAGTCGGATTTTGGTGAGCACCAAGGCGTGCACCTTTGGTGCGGTCAACGCAGACGAATTCAGAAGTTGGGGTGGATGTCCTAATCGTTGTTGCAGGCTACACATGTATGAGAATCAGACAAATAGCTTATATAGGGGAGGTGTTGGGTTTGATGGGTCAACTCCCTTGGTTGTGCGCATTACGCCAACCTCAAAGACCTTGTTTTCGTTAAGAAGTCAAAAGTTGGGGTCAATGTCCTAATGGCTCCTGTAGGCTACACATGTATGAGAATCGGACAAATAGCTTATATAGGGGAGGTGTTGGGTTTGATGGGTCGACTCCCCTGGTTGTGCGCATTACGTCAACCTCAAAGACCTTGTTTTCATTAAGAAGTCAAAAGTTGGGGTCGATGTCCTAATTGCTCCTGTAGACTACACATGTATGAGAATCAGACAAATAGCTTATATAGGGGAGGTGTTGGGTTTGATGGGTTGACTCCCCTAGTTGTTCGCATTACACCAACCTCAAAGACCTTGTTTTCGTTTAGAAGCCGAAAGTTGGGGTCGATGTCCTAATTGCTCCTGCAGGCTACGCATGTATGAGAATCAGACAAATAGCTTATATAGGGGAGGTGTTGGGTTTGATGGGTCGACTCCCCTGGTTGTGCGCATTGCGCCAACCTCAAAGACCCTGCATTGCGGATGAAGTCGAAAGTCAGAGTTTGGTGTGCTACAAGGTGTGGTCGAAGGTGCTCACCTAGGTGTGCACCTTTGGAGCGCAGGAAAAGTGCCCTCCAAAAGTGCGCACCTTTGGAGTGCACAAAAGTGCCCTCCAAAAGTGCGCACCTTTGGAGCGCACAAAAGTGCCCTCCAAAAAGTGCCCTCCAAAAGTGCGCACCTTTGGAGCGCACAAAAGTGCCCTCCAAAAAGTGCCCTCCAAAAGTGCGCACCTTTGGAGTGCAGAAAAGTGCCCTCCAAAAAGTGCCCTCCAAAAGTGTGCACCTTTGGAGTGCACAAAAGTGCCCTCCAAAAGTGCGCACCTTTGGAGCGCAGAAAAGTGCCCTCCAAAAAGTGCCCTCCAAAAGTGCGCACCTTTGGAGCGCAGAAAAGTGCCCTCCAAAAAGTGCCCTCCAAAAGTGCGCACCTTTGGAGCGCAGAAAAGTGCCCTCCAAAAAGTGCCCTCCAAAAGTGCGCACCTTTGGAGCGCAGAAAAGTGCCCTCCAAAAAGTGCCCTCCAAAAGTGCGCACCTTTGGAGCGCACAAAAGTGCCCTCCAAAAAGTGCCCTCCAAAAGTGCGCACCTTTGGAGCGCACAAAAGTGCCCTCCAAAAGTGCGCACCTTTGGAGCGCACAAAAGTGCCCTCCAAAAGTGCGCACTTTTGGTGCGCACCAAGGCGCTGGTTCGGTCGTTGCAGGCGAGTTCGGAAGTTGGGGTCGATGTCCTGAGCGGAGGTGCAAACTACACAGGTGTCGGAATCGGACAAATAGCTTATATAGGGGAGGTGTATGCTTCGATGGGTCGACTCCCCAGGTTGAGCGCACCGCGCCAACCTCAAAGACCCTACGGTATGGATGAAGTCGGAAGTTGGGTCCGATGACCGATTCGATTAGTAGGTATGCTCATGAGGTCGGAATTTGGGTCCGATGACCTGCCATGTGCAGGAAGGCGAATGTTGGCACTGTGCGTTGCAAGGTGCACACCAAGGTGCTGGTGCGGTCTTTTTAGTCGAGTTCGGAAGTTGGGGTCGATGTCCTGATCGGAGGTGCAAGCTACACAGGTGTGGGAATCGGACAAATAGCTTATATAGGGGAGGTGTATGCTTCGTTGGGTCGACTCCCCGGGTTGAGCGCACCGCGCCAACCTCAAAGACCCTACGGTATGGATGAAGTCGGAAGTTGGGTCCGATGACCGATTCGATATGTAGGCATACTCGCGAGGTCGGAATTTGGGTCCGATGACCTGCCATGTGCAGGAAGGCGAATGTTGGCACTGTGCGTTGCAAGGTGCGCACCAAGGCGCTGGTTCGGTCGTTGCAGGCGAGTTCGGAAGTTGGGGTCGATGTCCTGATCGGAGGTGCAAACTACACAGGTGTGGGAATCGGACAAATAGCTTATATAGGGGAGGTGTATGCTTCGTTGGGTCGACTCCCCGGGTTGAGCGCACCGCGCCAACCTCAAAGACCCTACGGTATGGATGAAGTCGGAAGTTGTGTCCGATGACCGATTCGATATGTAGGCATACTCGCGAGGTCGGAATTTGGGTCCGATGACCTGCCATGTGCAGGAAGGCGAATGTTGGGACTGTGCGTCGCAAGGTGCGCACCAAGGCGCTGGTGCCGTCGTTGCAGTCGAGTTCGGAAGTTGGGGTCGATGTCCTGGTCAGAGGTGCAAACTACACAGGTGTGGGAATCGGACAAATAGCTTATATAGGGGAGGTGTATGCTTCGATGGGTCGACTCCCCGGGTTGAGCGCACCGCGCCAACCTCAAAGACCCTACAGTATGGATGAAGTCGGAAGTTGGGTCCGATGACCGATTCGATACGTAGGCATATTGGCGAGGTCTGAATTTGTGTCCGATGACCTGCCATGCGCAGGAAGGCGGAATTTGGGTCCGATGACCGAGTTGATGGCGTGCCATGCGCAGAAAGGCGGAATTTGGGTCCGATGACCGAGTTGATGTTGATGGCCCGCCATGCACAGGAAGGCGGAATTTGGGTCCGATGACCGATTTGAAGGCGTGCCATGCGCAGAAAGGCGGAGTTTGGGTCCGATGACCGAGTTGATATTGATGGCCCGCCATGCGCAGGAAGGCGGAATTTGGGTCCGATGACCTGACATACGCATGGAGTCCGACTCGGGGGCCGATGTTCGATTCGATGACTTGCATTGTGGGTAAAGTCGGAAGTTGTGGTCTTTGACCCGATTCGATGACCAGACTTCGGCTGCTTGAGAATCGGACAAATAACTTATATAGGGGAGGTAGTGTTCTCGAGCATCCTCCCCCCGTGCCCGTTTATGTCGATTGATGCTGGTGCTCGACTGGTTGGAGCGCTCGGATGCAAAAATCTTGCACCAGGATTTATCGATTGTGATGGACACGGCAAGTCTCCTGATTGCTATGCAGGAGCTCATCGTGAATCTCTATGCGGCCTTGGTATGGACTCGACCTGCGGAATGGTTCGGCAATGGTAGTCGCTCCAACACGTCCTTGCAATGGCCACAGAGGTGATTCGACTAGAGCTCCAGTCTAGCTTTTGGGTTGCTTGGCGGACTGGTATAGCCGCGATCGAGTTCCGGCCATGAACGTTTTAGATAGCTCTTGGGCTTTCTGGGACGGAAGTCGGAAGTTTGGGCTGTTGTCCGATTTGATGACCATTCTTCGGATGTGTGAGAATCGGACAAATAACTTATATAGGGGACTGTGTTGTCTCACGCAGCCCCCTCCGTGCCCCTCTATCTCGACCGATGTTGGTGCTTGAAAGGGTTGGGATCGCTCGGATTTATAAACGTGCACCACCATTTGTCGAGTGTGAGGGACGCGGCAGGTCTCCTAAATGCTATACGGGCGCTCTCTGAGAATCTCTATCCGGCCTCGACACAGACTAGTCTTGCTGAATGGTTTGGCACTGGTAGTCGATCCAACACGTCGTTGTTGTGGCCGCCTAGGCGATTCGATTCGAGCCCCCGTCTAGCTTTTGGGTTGCTTGGCGGATTTTGCCCTATCCGCAAGTGAGCTCGGTCCCTAAACGTTCGAGAAACCCGATTGCTATGCGCCGACTCTCTTTCTTGCGAGCCTCCATCTAGCTTTTGGGTCTCTACGGAACGGAAGTCGGAATCTGGGACCGTTGTTTGATTCGACGAGGCAGACTACGGTTGTGCGAGAATCGGACAAATAACTTATATAGGGGAGGTGTTGACTGGAGCATTCTCCCCCGTGCCCCTCTAACTCGACCAATGCTGGCGCTCGAACGGTGGTAGCGCTCGGATTTTCGTTGAGCGCCAGCATTGGTCGATTTAGAGGGGCATGCGAGATTCCCGAATGCTATGCGAGGGCTCTAACGGAAATGTCTATTGGTTTCGGTATGGATGCAATTGCGAGTGGTTCGGCAAAGGTAGTCGTTCCGATGCGTCCATGTCGTGGCCAAATCGATAATTCGATTTGAGCCCTCGTATAGCATTTGGGTCTCTCGATGTGATTCCGCATTCCAGTCCCTTTGGGCACTGCTTGAGCCGCATCCCAGGGGGTTCCCTTCCCAATAATCTGCCTCGCAACCCGATTGCTATGCGGTGAGGCTCCTCGGCCGCCTCGGAACTATCTGTGTATCAGACGCATCGCGGGATAAGGGGTTGGCAACGGTAGTCGCCCCAAGCGCGTCCGATGCTTGGACCATTCCGAGGCGGCCCTGAAGCCTCTTCCGTCTAGCCGTTGGGTCCTTCTCGCCGCATCCCTTGCCTCGCACCCCGATTGCTATGCGGTGAGGCTCCTCGGCCGCCTTGGAACTATCTGTGTATCAGACGCATCGCGGGATAAGGGGTTGTCACTGGTAGTCGCCCCAAGCGCGTCCGATGCTTGGACCATTCCGAGGCGGCCCTGAAGCCTCTTCCGTCTAGCCGTTGGGTCCTTCTCGCCGCATCCCTCGACTCGCACCCCGATTGCTATGCGGTGAGGCTCCTCGGCCGCCTTGGAACTATCTGTGTATCGGACGCGTCGCGGGATAAGGGGTTGTCACTGGTAGTCGCCCCAAGCGCGTCCGATGCTTGGACCATTCCGAGGCGGCCCTGAAGCCTCTTCCGTCTAGCCGTTGGGTCCTTCTCGCCGCATCCCTCGCCTCGCACCCCGATTGCTATGCGGTGAGGCTCCTCGGCCGCCTTGGAACTATCTGTGTATCGGACGCGTCGCGGGATAAGGGGTTGTCACTGGTAGTCGCCCCAAGCGCGTGCGATGCATGGACCATTCCCAGGCGGCCCTGAAGCCTCTTCCGTCTAGCCGTTGGGTCCTTCTCGCCGCATCCCTCGCCTCGCACCCCGATTGCTATGCGGTGAGGCTCCTCGGCCGCCTTGGAACTATCTGTGTATCGGACGCGTCGCGGGATAAGGGGTTGTCACTGGTAGTCGCCCCAAGCGCGTCCGATGCTTGGACCATTCCGAGGCGGCCCTGAAGCCTCTTCCGTCTAGCCGTTGGGTCCTTCTCGCCGCATCCCTCGCCTCGCACCCCGATTGCTATGCGGTGAGGCTCCTCGGCCGCCTTGGAACTATCTGTGTATCGGACGCGTCGCGGGATAAGGGGTTGTCACTGGTAGTCGCCCCAAGCGCGTCCGATGCTTGGACCATTCCGAGGCGGCCCTGAAGCCTCTTCCGTCTAGCCGTTGGGTCCTTCTCGCCGCATCCCTCGCCTCGCACCCCGATTGCTATGCGGTGAGGCTCCTCGGCCGCCTTGGAACTATCTGTGTATCGGACGCGTCGCGGGATAAGGGGTTGTCACTGGTAGTCGCCCCAAGCGCGTCCGATGCTTGGACCATTCCGAGGCGGCCCTGAAGCCTCTTCCGTCTAGCCGTTGGGTCCTTCTCGCCGCATCCCTCGCCTCGCACCCCGATTGCTATGCGGTGAGGCTCCTCGGCCGCCTTGGAACTATCTGTGTATCGGACGCGTCGCGGGATAAGGGGTTGTCACTGGTAGTCGCCCCAAGCGCGTCCGATGCTTGGACCATTCCGAGGCGGCCCTGAAGCCTCTTCCGTCTAGCCGTTGGGTCCTTCTCGCCGCATCCCTCGCCTCGCACCCCGATTGCTATGCGGTGAGGCTCCTCGGCCGCCTTGGAACTATCTGTGTATCGGACGCGTCGCGGGATAAGGGGTTGTCACTGGTAGTCGCCCCAAGCGCGTCCGATGCTTGGACCATTCCGAGGCGGCCCTGAAGCCTCTTCCGTCTAGCCGTTGGGTCCTTCTCGCCGCATCCCTCGCCTCGCACCCCGATTGCTATGCGGTGAGGCTCCTCGGCCGCCTTGGAACTATCTGTGTATCGGACGCGTCGCGGGATAAGGGGTTGTCACTGGTAGTCGCCCCAAGCGCGTCCGATGCTTGGACCATTCCGAGGCGGACCTGAAGCCTCTTCCGTCTAGCCGTTGGGTCCTTCTCGCCGCATCCCTCGCCTCGCACCCCGATTGCTATGCGGTGAGGCTCCTCGGCCGCCTTGGAACTATCTGTGTATCGGACGCGTCGCGGGATAAGGGGTTGTCACTGGTAGTCGCCCCAAGCGCGTCCGATGCTTGGACCATTCCGAGGCGGCCCTGAAGCCTCTTCCGTCTAGCCGTTGGGTCCTTCTTGCCGCATCCCTCGCCTCGCACCCCGATTGCTATGCGGTGAGGCTCCTCGGCCGCCTTGGAACTATCTGTGTATCGGACGCATCGCGGGATAAGGGGTTGTCACTGGTAGTCGCCCCAAGCGCGTCCGATGCTTGGACCATTCCGAGGCGGCCCTGAAGCCTCTTCCGTCTAGCCGTTGGGTCCTTCTCGCCGCATCCCTCGCCTCGCACCCCGATTGCTATGCGGTGAGGCTCCTCGGCCGCCTTGGAACTATCTGTGTATCGGACGCGTCGCGGGATAAGGGGTTGTCACTGGTAGTCGCCCCAAGCGCGTCCGATGCTTGGACCATTCCGAGGCGGACCTGAAGCCTCTTCCGTCTAGCCGTTGGGTCCTTCTCGCCGCATCCCTCGCCTCGCACCCCGATTGCTATGCGGTGAGGCTCCTCGGCCGCCTTGGAACTATCTGTGTATCGGACGCGTCGCGGGATAAGGGGTTGTCACTGGTAGTCGCCCCAAGCGCGTCCGATGCTTGGACCATTCCGAGGCGGCCCTGAAGCCTCTTCCGTCTAGCCGTTGGGTCCTTCTCGCCGCATCCCTCGCCTCGCACCCCGATTGCTATGCGGTGAGGCTCCTCGGCCGCCTTGGAACTATCTGTGTATCGGACGCGTCGCGGGATAAGGGGTTGTCACTGGTAGTCGCCCCAAGCGCGTCCGATGCTTGGACCATTCCGAGGCGGACCTGAAGCCTCTTCCCTCTAGCCGTTGGGGCTTTCTCGCCGCATCCCTCGCCTCGCACCCCGATTGCTATTCGGTGAGGCTCCTCGGCCGCCTTGGAACTATCTGTGTATCGGACGCATCGCGGGATAAGGGGTTGGCAGTGGTAGTCGCCCCAAGCGCGTCCGATGCTTGGACCATTCCGAGGCGGCCCTGCAGCCTCTTCCGTCTAGCCGTTGGGGCCATCTCGCTGCATCCCCCACCTCGCACCACGATTGCTATGCGGTGAGGCTCCTTGGCCGCCTCGGAACTATCTGTGTATCGGACGCATCGCGGGATAAGGGGTTGTCACTGGTAGTCGCCCCAAGCGCGTCCGATGCTTGGACTATTCCGAGGCGGCCCTGCAGCCTCTTCCGTCTAGCCGTTGGGGCCATCTCGCCGCATCCCCCAGCTCCTCGGCCGCCTCGGAACTATCTGTGTATCGGACGCATCGCGGGATAAGGGGTTGGCAGTGGTAGTCGCCCCAAGCGCGTTCGATGCTTGGACTATTCCGAGGCGGCCCCGCAGCCTCTTCCGTCTACCCTTTGGGGCCATCTCGCCGCATCCCTCGCCTCGCACCCCGATTGCTATGCGGTGAGGCTCCTCGGCCGCCTGGGAACTATCTTCGTATCGGATGCATCGCGGGATAAGGGGTTGTCACTGGTAGTCGCCCCAAGCGCGTCCGATGCTTGGACTATTCCGAGGCGGCCCTGTGGCCTCTTCCGTCTAGCCGTTGGGGCCATCTCGCCGCATCCCTCACCTCGCACCCCCATTGCTATGCGGTGAGGCTCCTCGGCCGCCTTGGAACTGTCTTCGTATCGGAAGCATCGCGGGATAAGGGGTTGTCACTGGTAGTCGCCCCAAGCGCGTCCGATGCTTGGACTATTCCGAGGCGGCCCTGCAGCCTCTTCCGTCTAGCCGTTGGGGCCATCTCGCCGCATCCCCCACCTCGCACCCGGATTGCTATGCGGTGAGGCTCCTCGGCCGCCTTGGAACTATCTTCGTATCGGACGCATCGCGGGATAAGGGGTTGTCACTGGTAGTCGCCCCAAGCGCGTCCGATGCTTGGACTATTCCGACGCGGCCCTGTGGCCTCTTCCGTCTAGCCGTTGGGGCCATCTCGCCGCATCCCCCACCTCGCACCCCGATTGCTATGCGGTGAGGCTCCTCGGCCGCCTTGGAACCATCTTCGTATCGGACGCATCGCGGGATGAGGGGTTGTCACTGGTAGTCGCCCCAAGCGCGTCCGATGCTTGGACCATTCCGAGGCGGCCCTGAAGCCTCTTCCGTCTAGCCGTTGGGGCCTTCCCGCCCCATCCCTCGCCTCGCACCCCCGATTGCTATGCGGTGAGGCTCCTCGGCCGCCTTGGAACCATCTGTGTATCGGACGCATCGCGGGATAAGGGGTTGGCACTGGTAGTCGCCCCAAGCGCGTCCGATGCTTGGAGCATTCCGAGGTGGCCCTGAAGCCTCTTCCGTCTAGCCGTTGGGGCCTTCCCGCCCCATCCCTCGCCTCGCACCCCGATTGATATGCGGTGAGGCTCCTCGGCCGCCTTGGAACTATCTGTGTATCGGACGCATCGCGGGATAAGGGGTTGGCACTGGTAGTCGTCCCAATCGCGTCCGATGCTTGGACCATTCCGAGGCGGCCCTGCAGCCTCTTCCGTTTAGCCGTCGGGGCCTTCCCGCCGCATCCCTCGCCTCGCATCCCGATTCCTATGCGGTGAGTCTTCTCGGCCGCCGCGGAACTATACCTGTTATTGCTACTGCATCCTTCGGCTGGTAACCTCCTCTGCCGCCTTGGAACGTTCTCTTTGTCGGACGCGTCGCGGGATAAGGGGTTGGCACTGGTAGTCGCCCCAAGCGCGCCCGATGCATAGACCGCTCCGAGTTGACCTTGCTTTCAGCCTCTCACATGCATAGACCTCTCTGAGTCGACCCTGCAGCCTCTCACGTTTAGCCTTTGGAATCTCGCCTCACAACATGATTGCTATCCTTGATGCATCCCTTGCCTCGAGCCCTGATTGCTTTCTTGGCTGCATCCCTCCTCTCCTCACAGCCCGGTTGTCATCACTGCTTCATCCGTCGCTTCATGCATTCTGGCTGCTGGGCCCTTCCCACCGCACACCTCGATTGCTATCTCTTCTGCATCACACACCCCGATTGCTATCTCTGCTACATCCCTCGGCTCTCACTTCTGCATCCTTCGCCTCCCACCTCGATTGCTATCAATGCTGCATCCGTAACCTCACACCCCGATTGCTATGCGGGGAGGCTCCTTGGCCGCCTTGGAAATTTCTGTGTGTCGGACGCACCGCGGGATAAGGGGTTGGCACTGGTAGTCGCCCCAAGTGCGCCCGATTCTTAGACCGCTTCGAGGTGACCTCGTAGCCTCTTTCGTCCAGGCTTCCTGCCTTCAACGCCCTTTTTACACCTCGATTGCTATGCGCGGGCTCGTTGGCGTCTATCACCTCTCTGCGAAGAGTGGCACGATGATTGTTGGGGTAAATCGTAGCAGTCCGATCTCTGGCCTTGGGCCATTGTGAGGGCTGATCGATTTCCTGTGCGCATCTCGTGTTCGCCCAGTAACAGACTCGACGACTTGTAATCGGTCTTGTTCCCGATTGTTCCTGGAGGTAGTCTTCGGAACTCTTGGATTTGACCTGTCACTCGAACTGTCCTCTTCCGAGGATGCTTGTGTGTGTGTGCTTGTGCCATTTCCTTGGCGGTATTAACGAGATATTAAAGAGCGGAGTGAGCGCCTCGCCCAGCTATGTTTGGGGCTCTCACTCCCTTACCCGGTGTGCGACCGCTTTGCACGTAGGTTGCGGAGCATCGCGACTCTTTCGATGTTTGGCGGTTGTCTTCCGGTGATGCGTTGGTCCCGAAGTGCACGTTACTAGCATTTCTGCCATTGTTCTCGATCTTTGGCACGTTCCTTCGTTGCAATTGGATATATATCTCCGTTTATACGCGCAGGCTTCTCCCGCCTATTCAGCGCTGTCCCACTCTCAGCACTCTCGTGGTCTCCTTGGCTTCTCTCTCCCGTGAGCGAGCTCTCTTCTCGAGTCTTTTCCATGTCCCATGGAGGTTGCCTTGCGAAATTCGGGCACACAAACGTGACCGGATAAGAGCGGAATTGCCTATGAGGAGAAGCTCACCTTAGGGAGCAGCAATGCCGAGTGTTTCGACAGAGGGTAGAGGGGGCGTTGTTTGGGCGGTTGCACAAAAGAGTGCTACGGTTGCACTGAAGGTTGCTTCTTCGTCTCCGACGAACTCTTCGAGGCAAAAAAGCTTGTATACGGGGTCGAGGTGGGACTGTTCGTGCGAGTTGCGCCACCAAAAGTGCGTAGGGGGCATATACCTGGGAAATGGATGTCTCTGAGTGGCCTTACTCGGTCGCGTGCACGGTGCATTCTCTAACGGCAGGACTGTCGCGAGCATGTGCGGTTCGGATGTTTTCGGGTAAAGGGTTCCGTACGGGATGTTCTTCCCAGGCTCCTGTGAACCGAGACTCTGCATCGTCGTGCTCCGGCTCCCGTGGGTGCTTCATGCCTCGTCGAGCTGTTTGTCGTGGACGATTAAGGCCGAGGCCTTCCTTCGAGAGGGGAATTGTTCAGGCTGGTCGAGGCGGGATT
>NW_026729368.1:15000-35000 GCF_030272615.1 Cryptomeria japonica | reverse complement strand
CCGGGGTGCGCGCACAACGCCCGGGTTGCACCGTGGCCTGTGTGCTCGGGGCGCCTCGGGTGCGCGCTCGGTGTCGCCCCCGCGCGCGCGGTAGTGCGGGCAGCGCACCCCGGCCCGGCCCGGCCCCGACGAGAACGCAAACGGGCAAAAGGTTTATTCAAATAGCATTGCGACGCCCGGCGAAAAACTAAGAAAGGGTGCAACACCGGGACTTCCCGGGAGGTCACCCATCCCAGTACTACTCCGGCCCAAGCGCGCTTAACTGCGGAGTTCTGATGGGATCCGGTGCACTAACGCTGGTATGATCGCACCCGTTATGAGCTTGTCGCAGTGTGTACTTAGCAAACCGCGACCCACGTGCGAATCCACCCCGGCCACCCACCCCCGTCGAGGTGCACACCCTCCCTCGCGAAGTGCGCCCCGTTCGCCAAGTGTGAGCCCTGCCCGGGTGCGCGCACCTTGCTAGGGCGTCGGGTGTGCACCCGGCCCGGCCTACGTGCGTGCACCTGGACGGGGCGTCGTGTGCGTGCAGTGTCCCGTCTGCAACGCGGTGCCCACACACCACCTCGGGCGCAACGACCTGCGCTCACATGTGGGCCGAGTGCACCTTGGTGCATGTTCGGGGCGCCTCGGGTGCACGCTCGATCTTGCCCCGGTGCACCAAGGCGCTCGGTTTGCCCCGGGTGCGCACTTGGTGCAAGGTGGGCACCCAAAATAGGGATCAAGCACCAAAACACAAGTTTCGGGATGCAAAATGGGACCCAAGGACCACAAATGCGTTCCAAGACCCATGATGGGTCCACGAGAACAAAAATGTGTTCCGAGACTTAATAAACAAATATTGGGTTTTAGGAGAAGAAACATGCTCTGATGCCCAAAACGAGAATCGACCCCGAAAAGGCCACAGGCCAAAAGTGGGATGCGAGACAAAAAAAAATGGGACCCGAGGACCAAAATTGGGTTCCCAGGTCGAAGACAGGGCAACCGGACAAGAAACGACCTCTAAGGCTCGAAATGAGTCCCGACGACTAAAACTTGACAAGAAGCACCCATCAGGCACCCAACTCGACACCCATGGGATGCCGACCCACCCGGGCTTCCACCTAGCACACCTTGGCACCCACCCACCCTCGCACCCAACCTCGCACCCAACTTAGCACCTTTGAACCCACATTGGCACTCACCCTGACCCTGGCACCTTGGAACCCACATTGGCACTCACCTTGACCCTGGCACCCACCTTTGCACTCACCTTGGGACCCACCCTGGCTCCCACCTCGGCACCCACCCAGACACCCACCTTGGTTCCTTGGCACCCACCTTGGATCCTTGGCACCCACCCCGACACCCACCTTGGCACGCAACTTGGCTACTTGCCACCCACCTTGGCTCCTTGACGCCCACCCCGACAACCACCCCGTGACCTACCCTGGCTAGGGTTGGTGCACACCCACCCTGGTGCCCACCTTGGCACCCACCCCATGACCCACCTTGGCACGCACCTTAGTACCCACCCCGTTACCCACCCTAGGACCCACCCCGTGACCCACCTTGGCCAGGGTGGGTGCCTTGGTGCGCACAACTTGCCTGGGCTGCACACCAGGGCGGGCTCAAGATGGCACCCGCGTTCCGTTTTTTTCACTATCTTTCAAAACGGAAATTTTAAAATCTCGTTTTTTTTTTTTTTTTGCCTTTTCTGGAAATTAGTGAAGGCAGCGCATCAAAGGTGCGCAATGCTGGTGCGAACCCGGGAGCGCTCCGATGTGTGCTCCAAGGTGCGGCGTGCACGAAGTCCGAGCCCGGCTTGCCCCGGGTGCGCACCTCGCGTGCACCTTCGCCGGGGTGAGCACCTTGGCTGGGTTGCGCGCCCTGGTGCGCACCAAGGAGCGCTCTGAAGTGTGCTCCAAGGTGCGGCGTGCACGAAGTCGGAGCTCGGTTTGCCCCGGGTGTGCACCTCGGGTGCGCACCTCGCGTGCACCTTCGCTGCGGTGGGCACCTTGGCTGGGTTGCGCGCCTTGGTGGGCACCATGCAGTGCACGAAGTCGGAGCCCGGTTTGCCCCGGGCGCGCACCTCCGCCAGGGTGGGCACCTTGGTGCGCACAACTTGCCTGGGCTGCGCACCAGGAAGGGCTCAAGATGGCACCCGCGTTCCGTTTTTTTCACTATCTTTCAGAACGGAAATTTTAAAATATCGTTTTTTTTTGCCTTTTCTGGAAATTAGTGAAGGCAGCGCATCAAAGGTGCGCAACGCTGGTGCGAACCTGGGAGCGCTCCGATGTGTGCTCCAAGGTGCGGCGTGCACGAAGTCGGAGCCCGGTTTGCCCCGGGTGCGCCCTGGTGGGCACCATGGTGCGCACCAAGGAGCGCTCCGAAGTGTGCTCCAAGGTGCGGCCTGCACGAAGTCGGAGCCCGGTTTGCCCCGGGTGTGCACCGCGGGTGGGCACCTTGGTGCGCATGCCTTGCCTGGGCTGCGCACCAGGGCGGGCTCAAGATGGCACCCGCGTTCCGTTTTTTTCACTATCTTTCAAAACGGAAATTTTAAAATCTCATTTTTTTTTGCCTTTTCTGGAAATTAGTGAAGGCAGCGCATCAAAGGTGCGCACCTCGCTGCCCACCACGGTGCGCAACGCCGGTGGGCACCCGGGAGTGCTTCGAAGTGTGCTCCAAGGTGCTGCGTGCACGTTGTCGGAGCCCGGTTTGCCCCGGGTGCGCACCTCGCGTGCACCTTCGTCGGGGTGGGCACCTTGGCTGGGTTTGCCCCGGCTGCGCTCCGAAGCGGGGTTATTGGAGCGCCGCCTCTTTTTTTGTCGGAGCGTTTGGTGGGGTTTCTCGCATTGGCTCTTCCCAGGCCCGGTTGCCACCCTGGCGCGCACGAAGTCGGAAGTAGGGTTAATTGCCCGGGTGCGCACCTTTGCCAGGGTGGGCACCTTACCTGGGCTGTGCACCAGGGCGGGCTCAAGATGGCACCCGCGTTCCGTTTTTTTCACTATCTTTCAAAACGGAAATTTTAAAATCTCCTCTTTTTTTTGCCTTTTCTGGAAATTAGTGAAGGCAGCGCATCAAAGGTGCGCACCTCGCTGCCCACCTTGGTGTGCTCTGAGGTGCGCACCCGGGAGCGCTACGAAGTGTGCTCCAAGGTGCGGCGTGCACGTTGTCGGAGCCCGGTTTGCCCCGGGTGCGCACCTCGCCTGCACCTTGGCCGGGGTGGGCACCCTGGCTGGGTTTGCCCAGGGTGCGCTCCGAAGCGGGGTTACTGGAGCGCCCCCTCTTTTTTTGTCAGAGCGTTTGGTGGGGTTTCTCGCATTGGCTCTTCCCAGGCCCGGTTGTTGGGTGCGCTCCCACCCTGGCGCGCGCGAAGTTGGAAGTTGGGTTAATTGCCCGGGCGCGCACCTTCGCCAGGGTGGGCACCTTGGTGCGCACACCTTGGCTGGGCTGCGCACCAGGGCGGGCTCAAGATGGCACCAGCATTCCCTTTTTCTCACTATCTTTCAAAACGGAAATTTTAAAATCTCGTTTTCTTTTGCCTTTTATGGAAATTAGTGAAGGCATCGCATCAAAGGTGCGCACCTCGCTGCCCACCTTGGTGTGCTCCGAGGTGCCCACCACGGTGCGCTCCGAGGTGCCCACCACGGTGCGCAACGCCGGTGCGAACCCGGGAGCGCCCCGATGTGTGCTCCAAGGTGCGGCGTGCACGAAGCCGGACCCCGGTTTGCCCCGGGTGCGCACCTCGCGTGCACCTTGGTGCGCACACCTTGGCTGGGTTGCGCGGCCTGGTGGGCACCATGGTGCGCACCAAGGAGCGCTCCGAAGTGTGCTCCAAGGTGCGGCGTGCACGAAGTCCTAGCCCGGTTTGCCCCGGGTGCGCACCTTCGCCGCGGTGGGCACCATGGCGTGCACGAAGTCGGAGCCCGGTTTGCCCCGGGTGCGCACCTCGCGTGCACCTTCGCCGGGGTGGGCACCTCGGCTGGGTTGCGCGCCCTGGTGCGCACCAAGGAGCGCTCCGAAGTGTGCTCCAAGGTGCGGCGTGCACGAAGTCGGAGCCCGGTTTGCCCCGGGTGCGCACCTTCGCCGCGGTGGGCACCCTGGTGCGCACCATGGCGTGCACGAAGTCGGAGCCCGGTTTGCCCCGGGTGCGCACCTCGCGTGCACCTTCGGCGGGGTTGCGCGCCCTGGTGCGCACCAAGGAGCGCTCCGAAGTGTGCTCCAAGGTGCGGCGTGCACGAAGTCGGAGCCCGGTTTGCCCCGGGTGCGCACCTCGCGTGCACCTTCGGCGGGGTTGCGCGCCCTGGTGGGCACCATGGTGCGCACCAAGGAGCGCTCCGAAGTGTGCTCCAAGGTGCGGCGTGCACGAAGTCGGAGCCCGGTTTGCCCCGGGTGCGCACCTCGCGTGCACCTTCGCCGCGGTGGGCACCATGGCGTGCACGAAGTCGGAGCCCGGTTTGCCCCGGGTGCGCACCTCGCGTGCACCTTCGCCGCGGTGGGCACCATGGCGTGCACGAAGTCGGAGCCCGGTTTGCCCCGGGTGCGCACCTCGCGTGCACCTTCGCCGGGGTTGCGCGCCCTGGTGGGCACCATGGTGCGCACCAAGGAGCGCTCCGAAGTGTGCTCCAAGGTGCGGCGTGCACGAAGTCGGAGCCCGGTTTGCCCCGGGTGCGCACCTCGCGTGCACCTTCGCCGCGGTGGGCACCATGGCGTGCACGAAGTCGGAGCCCGGTTTGCCCCGGGTGCGCACCTCGCGTGCACCTTCGCCGGGGTGGGCACCTCGGCTGGGTTGCGCGCCCTGGTGCGCACCAAGGAGCGCTCCGAAGTGTGCTCCAAGGTGCGGCGTGCACGAAGTCGGAGCCCGGTTTGCCCCGGGTGCGCACCTCGCGTGCACCTTCGCCGCGGTGGGCACCATGGCGTGCACGAAGTCGGAGCCCGGTTTGCCTCGGGTGCGCACCCCGCGTGCACCTTCGCCGGGGTGGGCACCTCGGCTGGGTTGCGCGCCCTGGTGCGCACCAAGGAGCGCTCCGAAGTGTGCTCCAAGGTGCGACGTGCACGAAGTCGGAGCCCGGTTTGCCCCGGGTGCGCACCTCGCGTGCACCTTCGCCGCGGTGGGCACCTTGGCTGGGTTGGGCACCATTGAGCGCTCCGAAGTGTGCTCCAAGGTGCGCACCATGGCCCTCCAAGGTGCGCAGCATGGCGTGCACGAAGTCGGAGCCCGGTTTGCCCCGGGTGCGCACCTCGCGTGCACCTTCGCCAGGGTGGGCACCTCGGTGCGCACACCTTCTCAATGTTTTCTTGCCTTTTCTGGAAATTGGTGAAGGCAGCGCATCAAAGGTGCGCACCTCGGTGTGCTCCGAGGTGCGAACCCGAGAGCGCTCCGAGGTGCCCACGAAGTCGAAAGTCGGGTTAATTGCATTGTTTTCCCCGGGTGCGCTCCGAGGTGCGCAACATCGGTGCGCACCAAGGAGGGCTCCGAAGTGTGCTCCAAGGTGCGCACGATTCGGAGCTCGGTTTGCCCGGGGTGCGCACACCTTGGCTGGGTTGCGCACCCTTTGTGCGCTCCAAGGTGCGCACGAAGTCGGAGCTCGGTTTGCCCCGGGTGCGCACCTTCGCCAGGGTGCGCACCTTGATGCGCACGCCTTGGCTGGGCTGCGCACCTTGGTGGGCGCCATGGTGCGCACCTTTCGTGCGCTCCAAGGTGCGCACGAAGTCGGAGCTCGGTTTGCCCCGGGTGCGCACCTTGGTGGGCGCCATGGTGCACTCCGAGGTGCCCAAGATTGGTGCGCAACAAGGAGCGCTCCGAAGTGCGCTCCAAGGTGCGCAGGTGCGCGCGAAGTCGAAAGTTGGGTTAATTGTCCGGTTTGCCTCGGGTGCGCACCTTGCGTGCACCTTCGCCAGGGTGGGCGCCTTGGTGCGCACACCTTGGCTGGGCTGCGCACCCGGGCGCGCACACCTTGGCACCCGCGTTTCCTTCATTTTAAATTTTTTTTTTTTACAATCTCTCAAGTGGGAAATTCTATAATCTCAACTTTTTTTGCCTTTTCAGGAAACTTTTGAATGGAGCGCATCATTGGTGCGCTCCGAAGTGTGCTCCAAGGTGCGCACCTCTGGTGTGCTCCAAAGCTCTCTCCAGCTGCGTGCACCTGCCCCGGCCGCGCACCCGGCCCCGCCCAGCTTCGCTCACCTGTCCCGGGCGTCTGGTGCGGAACCTTAGAGTAAGAAACATCACCGTGCACCTTGGCCAACGTGCGCGACTCGACCGAGCGCGCACTGGCCGAGGTGCACACCGATTTCACCTGGGTGCGCGCGCAGCACCTCGGGCGCACCGGGGTGCGCGCACAACGCCCGGGTTGCACCGTGGCCTGTGTGCTCGGGGCGCCTCGGGTGCGCGCTCGGTGTCGCCCCCCGCGCGCGCGGTAGTGCGGGCAGCGCACCCCGGCCCGGCCCGGCCCCGACGAGAACGCAAACGGGCAAAAGGTTTATTCAAATAGCATTGCGACGCCCGGCGAAAAACTAAGAAAGGGTGCAACACCGGGACTTCCCGGGAGGTCACCCATCCCAGTACTACTCCGGCCCAAGCGCGCTTAACTGCGGAGTTCTGATGGGATCCGGTGCACTAACGCTGGTATGATCGCACCCGTTATGAGCTTGTCGCAGTGTGTACTTAGCAAACCGCGACCCACGTGCGAATCCACCCCGGCCACCCACCCCCGTCGAGGTGCACACCCTCCCTCGCGAAGTGCGCCCCGTTCGCCAAGTGTGAGCCCTGCCCGGGTGCGCGCACCTTGCTAGGGCGTCGGGTGTGCACCCGGCCCGGCCTACGTGCGTGCACCTGGACGGGGCGTCGTGTGCGTGCAGTGTCCCGTCTGCAACGCGGTGCCCACACACCACCTCGGGCGCAACGACCTGCGCTCACATGTGGGCCGAGTGCACCTTGGTGCATGTTCGGGGCGCCTCGGGTGCACGCTCGATCTTGCCCCGGTGCACCAAGGCGCTCGGTTTGCCCCGGGTGCGCACTTGGTGCAAGGTGGGCACCCAAAATAGGGATCAAGCACCAAAACACAAGTTTCGGGATGCAAAATGGGACCCAAGGACCACAAATGCGTTCCAAGACCCATGATGGGTCCACGAGAACAAAAATGTGTTCCGAGACTTAATAAACAAATATTGGGTTTTAGGAGAAGAAACATGCTCTGATGCCCAAAACGAGAATCGACCCCGAAAAGGCCACAGGCCAAAAGTGGGATGCGAGACAAAAAAAAATGGGACCCGAGGACCAAAATTGGGTTCCCAGGTCGAAGACAGGGCAACCGGACAAGAAACGACCTCTAAGGCTCGAAATGAGTCCCGACGACTAAAACTTGACAAGAAGCACCCATCAGGCACCCAACTCGACACCCATGGGATGCCGACCCACCCGGGCTTCCACCTAGCACACCTTGGCACCCACCCACCCTCGCACCCAACCTCGCACCCAACTTAGCACCTTTGAACCCACATTGGCACTCACCCTGACCCTGGCACCTTGGAACCCACATTGGCACTCACCTTGACCCTGGCACCCACCTTTGCACTCACCTTGGGACCCACCCTGGCTCCCACCTCGGCACCCACCCAGACACCCACCTTGGTTCCTTGGCACCCACCTTGGATCCTTGGCACCCACCCCGACACCCACCTTGGCACGCAACTTGGCTACTTGCCACCCACCTTGGCTCCTTGACGCCCACCCCGACAACCACCCCGTGACCTACCCTGGCTAGGGTTGGTGCACACCCACCCTGGTGCCCACCTTGGCACCCACCCCATGACCCACCTTGGCACGCACCTTAGTACCCACCCTGTTACCCACCCTAGGACCCACCCCGTGACCCACCTTGGCCAGGGTGGGTGCACCCACCCTGGTGCCCACCTTGGCACCCACCCATCCTAGCACCCAGCCTGTGACCGGGCTTGGAACCCAACCTTGCACCCGTCTTGGCCAGTGTGGGTGCGCACCCATCCTGGCACCCACGTTGTGACACACCCTTTAACCCACGCACCCTAGCAGCCACGTTGGCACCCACCTTGGAACACAACCTAGCAACTTGGCACCCACCCCGTGACCCACCTTGGCATCCACCATAGCAGTCGCCCACTTGGCACCCACCTTGGAACCCAAGTTGGCACCCACCTCGGCACCCACCTTGACACTTGTGGACCCACCTTGCCACTCACCCTAGCATCGACCCATCCTAGCACCCACCCTGGCACCTTTGCACCCTAGCACTCACCCATCCTAGCACCTAACCTGTGACCCACCTTGACACTCACCCTCGCACCCACCTTGGAACCCAACCTAGCACCCACCCACCCTGACACCAACCCTAGCACCTACCCACCCTTGCACCCACCCTGTGACCCATCTTGGCACCCACCCATCCTACCACTCAACCTATCACCCACCTTCTCACCCACCTTGGCATCCACCTTAGCACCCACCCACACTGGCACCTTGGCACCCACCTCGGGCAAGGTGGGTGCACACCCACCCTGACACCCAATTTAGAACCAACCGAGCATGTTACCCACCTTGGCACCCACATTGCAGCCCACCCTAGTACCCACCCTATGACCCACATTGGCATCCACACCCTAGCACCCAGGCACCTCGACACCCGCCTTGACACGCACCCTAGCACTAAACCTGTGACCCACCTTGGAACTCACCCTAGAACCCACCCACCCTGTGAACCACCTTGGCATCCACCTTAGCACCCACCCACCTTGGCACCCACTCTAGCACTCACCCATCCTAACACCCAACTTGTTACCCACCTTGGCACCCGCCCTCGCGTCCACCTTGAAACCCACCCTAGCACCCACCCACGCAGGAGCCCACCTTGGCACCCAACCTAACACCCACGCATCCTGGCACCCAACTTGTGACCCACCTTGGAACCCACCCTAGTACCCACCTTTGAACCCACTATATCACCAACCCACCTTGGCACCCACCCTATGACCCTCTTTGGAATCCACCCTAGCACGCACCCACCCTGGCACCCACCATGGAGCGCACCCTAGCACCCACCCACCTCGGCACGCACCTCAACACCCACCTTGGTGTGCGCACTGCGCCAACCTCTCAAAGACCCTATGTGGTGCGCTCCAAAGTGTACACCTTTGGTGCGCTCCAAGGTGCGCACCTTTGGTGCACACCGAGGTGCACACCAAAGTGTGCACCGAGGTGAGCACCAAAGTGCACTCCAAGGTGCACACCAAGGCGTGCACCTTTGGTGCGGTCAATGCAAACGAATTCGGAAGTTGGGGTCGATGTCCTAATCGCTGCTGCAGACTACACGTATGAGAATCGGACAAATAGCTTTATATAGGGGAGGTGTTGCGTTTGATGGGTCGACTCCCCTGGTTGTGTGCACTGCACCAACTTCAAAGACCCTGTCTTGTTTAAGAAGTCAAAAGTTGGGGTGGATGTCCTAATCATTGCTGCAGTCTACGCATGTATGAGAATCAGACAAATAGCTTATATAGGGGAGGTGTTGCATTCGGTGGGTTGACTCCCCTGGTTGTGCGCACTGCGCCAACCTCAAAGACCCCGCATAGCAGAAGAAGTCGGAAGTCGGATTTTGGTGAGCACCAAGGCGTGCACCTTTGGTGCGGTCAACGCAGACGAATTCAGAAGTTGGGGTGGATGTCCTAATCGTTGTTGCAGGCTACACATGTATGAGAATCAGACAAATAGCTTATATAGGGGAGGTGTTGGGTTTGATGGGTCAACTCCCTTGGTTGTGCGCATTACGCCAACCTCAAAGACCTTGTTTTCGTTAAGAAGTCAAAAGTTGGGGTCAATGTCCTAATGGCTCCTGTAGGCTACACATGTATGAGAATCGGACAAATAGCTTATATAGGGGAGGTGTTGGGTTTGATGGGTCGACTCCCCTGGTTGTGCGCATTACGTCAACCTCAAAGACCTTGTTTTCGTTAAGAAGTCAAAAGTTGGGGTCGATGTCCTAATTGCTCCTGTAGACTACACATGTATGAGAATCAGACAAATAGCTTATATAGGGGAGGTGTTGGGTTTGATGGGTTGACTCCCCTAGTTGTTCGCATTACACCAACCTCAAAGACCTTGTTTTCGTTTAGAAGCCGAAAGTTGGGGTCGATGTCCTAATTGCTCCTGCAGGCTACGCATGTATGAGAATCAGACAAATAGCTTATATAGGGGAGGTGTTGGGTTTGATGGGTCGACTCCCCTGGTTGTGCGCATTGCGCCAACCTCAAAGACCCTGCATTGCGGATGAAGTCGAAAGTCAGAGTTTGGTGTGCTACAAGGTGTGGTCGAAGGTGCTCACCTAGGTGTGCACCTTTGGAGCGCAGGAAAAGTGCCCTCCAAAAGTGCGCACCTTTGGAGTGCACAAAAGTGCCCTCCAAAAGTGCGCACCTTTGGAGCGCACAAAAGTGCCCTCCAAAAAGTGCCCTCCAAAAGTGCGCACCTTTGGAGCGCACAAAAGTGCCCTCCAAAAAGTGCCCTCCAAAAGTGCGCACCTTTGGAGTGCAGAAAAGTGCCCTCCAAAAAGTGCCCTCCAAAAGTGTGCACCTTTGGAGTGCACAAAAGTGCCCTCCAAAAGTGCGCACCTTTGGAGCGCAGAAAAGTGCCCTCCAAAAAGTGCCCTCCAAAAGTGCGCACCTTTGGAGCGCAGAAAAGTGCCCTCCAAAAAGTGCCCTCCAAAAGTGCGCACCTTTGGAGCGCAGAAAAGTGCCCTCCAAAAAGTGCCCTCCAAAAGTGCGCACCTTTGGAGCGCAGAAAAGTGCCCTCCAAAAAGTGCCCTCCAAAAGTGCGCACCTTTGGAGCGCACAAAAGTGCCCTCCAAAAAGTGCCCTCCAAAAGTGCGCACCTTTGGAGCGCACAAAAGTGCCCTCCAAAAGTGCGCACCTTTGGAGCGCACAAAAGTGCCCTCCAAAAGTGCGCACTTTTGGTGCGCACCAAGGCGCTGGTTCGGTCGTTGCAGGCGAGTTCGGAAGTTGGGGTCGATGTCCTGAGCGGAGGTGCAAACTACACAGGTGTCGGAATCGGACAAATAGCTTATATAGGGGAGGTGTATGCTTCGATGGGTCGACTCCCCAGGTTGAGCGCACCGCGCCAACCTCAAAGACCCTACGGTATGGATGAAGTCGGAAGTTGGGTCCGATGACCGATTCGATTAGTAGGTATGCTCATGAGGTCGGAATTTGGGTCCGATGACCTGCCATGTGCAGGAAGGCGAATGTTGGCACTGTGCGTTGCAAGGTGCACACCAAGGTGCTGGTGCGGTCTTTTTAGTCGAGTTCGGAAGTTGGGGTCGATGTCCTGATCGGAGGTGCAAGCTACACAGGTGTGGGAATCGGACAAATAGCTTATATAGGGGAGGTGTATGCTTCGTTGGGTCGACTCCCCGGGTTGAGCGCACCGCGCCAACCTCAAAGACCCTACGGTATGGATGAAGTCGGAAGTTGGGTCCGATGACCGATTCGATATGTAGGCATACTCGCGAGGTCGGAATTTGGGTCCGATGACCTGCCATGTGCAGGAAGGCGAATGTTGGCACTGTGCGTTGCAAGGTGCGCACCAAGGCGCTGGTTCGGTCGTTGCAGGCGAGTTCGGAAGTTGGGGTCGATGTCCTGATCGGAGGTGCAAACTACACAGGTGTGGGAATCGGACAAATAGCTTATATAGGGGAGGTGTATGCTTCGTTGGGTCGACTCCCCGGGTTGAGCGCACCGCGCCAACCTCAAAGACCCTACGGTATGGATGAAGTCGGAAGTTGTGTCCGATGACCGATTCGATATGTAGGCATACTCGCGAGGTCGGAATTTGGGTCCGATGACCTGCCATGTGCAGGAAGGCGAATGTTGGGACTGTGCGTCGCAAGGTGCGCACCAAGGCGCTGGTGCCGTCGTTGCAGTCGAGTTCGGAAGTTGGGGTCGATGTCCTGGTCAGAGGTGCAAACTACACAGGTGTGGGAATCGGACAAATAGCTTATATAGGGGAGGTGTATGCTTCGATGGGTCGACTCCCCGGGTTGAGCGCACCGCGCCAACCTCAAAGACCCTACAGTATGGATGAAGTCGGAAGTTGGGTCCGATGACCGATTCGATACGTAGGCATATTGGCGAGGTCTGAATTTGTGTCCGATGACCTGCCATGCGCAGGAAGGCGGAATTTGGGTCCGATGACCGAGTTGATGGCGTGCCATGCGCAGAAAGGCGGAATTTGGGTCCGATGACCGAGTTGATGTTGATGGCCCGCCATGCACAGGAAGGCGGAATTTGGGTCCGATGACCGATTTGAAGGCGTGCCATGCGCAGAAAGGCGGAGTTTGGGTCCGATGACCGAGTTGATATTGATGGCCCGCCATGCGCAGGAAGGCGGAATTTGGGTCCGATGACCTGACATACGCATGGAGTCCGACTCGGGGGCCGATGTTCGATTCGATGACTTGCATTGTGGGTAAAGTCGGAAGTTGTGGTCTTTGACCCGATTCGATGACCAGACTTCGGCTGCTTGAGAATCGGACAAATAACTTATATAGGGGAGGTAGTGTTCTCGAGCATCCTCCCCCCGTGCCCGTTTATGTCGATTGATGCTGGTGCTCGACTGGTTGGAGCGCTCGGATGCAAAAATCTTGCACCAGGATTTATCGATTGTGATGGACACGGCAAGTCTCCTGATTGCTATGCAGGAGCTCATCGTGAATCTCTATGCGGCCTTGGTATGGACTCGACCTGCGGAATGGTTCGGCAATGGTAGTCGCTCCAACACGTCCTTGCAATGGCCACAGAGGTGATTCGACTAGAGCTCCAGTCTAGCTTTTGGGTTGCTTGGCGGACTGGTATAGCCGCGATCGAGTTCCGGCCATGAACGTTTTAGATAGCTCTTGGGCTTTCTGGGACGGAAGTCGGAAGTTTGGGCTGTTGTCCGATTTGATGACCATTCTTCGGATGTGTGAGAATCGGACAAATAACTTATATAGGGGACTGTGTTGTCTCACGCAGCCCCCTCCGTGCCCCTCTATCTCGACCGATGTTGGTGCTTGAAAGGGTTGGGATCGCTCGGATTTATAAACGTGCACCACCATTTGTCGAGTGTGAGGGACGCGGCAGGTCTCCTAAATGCTATACGGGCGCTCTCTGAGAATCTCTATCCGGCCTCGACACAGACTAGTCTTGCTGAATGGTTTGGCACTGGTAGTCGATCCAACACGTCGTTGTTGTGGCCGCCTAGGCGATTCGATTCGAGCCCCCGTCTAGCTTTTGGGTTGCTTGGCGGATTTTGCCCTATCCGCAAGTGAGCTCGGTCCCTAAACGTTCGAGAAACCCGATTGCTATGCGCCGACTCTCTTTCTTGCGAGCCTCCATCTAGCTTTTGGGTCTCTACGGAACGGAAGTCGGAATCTGGGACCGTTGTTTGATTCGACGAGGCAGACTACGGTTGTGCGAGAATCGGACAAATAACTTATATAGGGGAGGTGTTGACTGGAGCATTCTCCCCCGTGCCCCTCTAACTCGACCAATGCTGGCGCTCGAACGGTGGTAGCGCTCGGATTTTCGTTGAGCGCCAGCATTGGTCGATTTAGAGGGGCATGCGAGATTCCCGAATGCTATGCGAGGGCTCTAACGGAAATGTCTATTGGTTTCGGTATGGATGCAATTGCGAGTGGTTCGGCAAAGGTAGTCGTTCCGATGCGTCCATGTCGTGGCCAAATCGATAATTCGATTTGAGCCCTCGTATAGCATTTGGGTCTCTCGATGTGATTCCGCATTCCAGTCCCTTTGGGCACTGCTTGAGCCGCATCCCAGGGGGTTCCCTTCCCAATAATCTGCCTCGCAACCCGATTGCTATGCGGTGAGGCTCCTCGGCCGCCTCGGAACTATCTGTGTATCAGACGCATCGCGGGATAAGGGGTTGGCAACGGTAGTCGCCCCAAGCGCGTCCGATGCTTGGACCATTCCGAGGCGGCCCTGAAGCCTCTTCCGTCTAGCCGTTGGGTCCTTCTCGCCGCATCCCTTGCCTCGCACCCCGATTGCTATGCGGTGAGGCTCCTCGGCCGCCTTGGAACTATCTGTGTATCAGACGCATCGCGGGATAAGGGGTTGTCACTGGTAGTCGCCCCAAGCGCGTCCGATGCTTGGACCATTCCGAGGCGGCCCTGAAGCCTCTTCCGTCTAGCCGTTGGGTCCTTCTCGCCGCATCCCTCGACTCGCACCCCGATTGCTATGCGGTGAGGCTCCTCGGCCGCCTTGGAACTATCTGTGTATCGGACGCGTCGCGGGATAAGGGGTTGTCACTGGTAGTCGCCCCAAGCGCGTCCGATGCTTGGACCATTCCGAGGCGGCCCTGAAGCCTCTTCCGTCTAGCCGTTGGGTCCTTCTCGCCGCATCCCTCGCCTCGCACCCCGATTGCTATGCGGTGAGGCTCCTCGGCCGCCTTGGAACTATCTGTGTATCGGACGCGTCGCGGGATAAGGGGTTGTCACTGGTAGTCGCCCCAAGCGCGTGCGATGCATGGACCATTCCCAGGCGGCCCTGAAGCCTCTTCCGTCTAGCCGTTGGGTCCTTCTCGCCGCATCCCTCGCCTCGCACCCCGATTGCTATGCGGTGAGGCTCCTCGGCCGCCTTGGAACTATCTGTGTATCGGACGCGTCGCGGGATAAGGGGTTGTCACTGGTAGTCGCCCCAAGCGCGTCCGATGCTTGGACCATTCCGAGGCGGCCCTGAAGCCTCTTCCGTCTAGCCGTTGGGTCCTTCTCGCCGCATCCCTCGCCTCGCACCCCGATTGCTATGCGGTGAGGCTCCTCGGCCGCCTTGGAACTATCTGTGTATCGGACGCGTCGCGGGATAAGGGGTTGTCACTGGTAGTCGCCCCAAGCGCGTCCGATGCTTGGACCATTCCGAGGCGGCCCTGAAGCCTCTTCCGTCTAGCCGTTGGGTCCTTCTCGCCGCATCCCTCGCCTCGCACCCCGATTGCTATGCGGTGAGGCTCCTCGGCCGCCTTGGAACTATCTGTGTATCGGACGCGTCGCGGGATAAGGGGTTGTCACTGGTAGTCGCCCCAAGCGCGTCCGATGCTTGGACCATTCCGAGGCGGCCCTGAAGCCTCTTCCGTCTAGCCGTTGGGTCCTTCTCGCCGCATCCCTCGCCTCGCACCCCGATTGCTATGCGGTGAGGCTCCTCGGCCGCCTTGGAACTATCTGTGTATCGGACGCATCGCGGGATAAGGGGTTGTCACTGGTAGTCGCCCCAAGCGCGTCCGATGCTTGGACCATTCCGAGGCGGCCCTGAAGCCTCTTCCGTCTAGCCGTTGGGTCCTTCTCGCCGCATCCCTCGCCTCGCACCCCGATTGCTATGCGGTGAGGCTCCTCGGCCGCCTTGGAACTATCTGTGTATCGGACGCGTCGCGGGATAAGGGGTTGTCACTGGTAGTCGCCCCAAGCGCGTCCGATGCTTGGACCATTCCGAGGCGGCCCTGAAGCCTCTTCCGTCTAGCCGTTGGGTCCTTCTCGCCGCATCCCTCGCCTCGCACCCCGATTGCTATGCGGTGAGGCTCCTCGGCCGCCTTGGAACTATCTGTGTATCGGACGCGTCGCGGGATAAGGGGTTGTCACTGGTAGTCGCCCCAAGCGCGTCCGATGCTTGGACCATTCCGAGGCGGACCTGAAGCCTCTTCCGTCTAGCCGTTGGGTCCTTCTCGCCGCATCCCTCGCCTCGCACCCCGATTGCTATGCGGTGAGGCTCCTCGGCCGCCTTGGAACTATCTGTGTATCGGACGCGTCGCGGGATAAGGGGTTGTCACTGGTAGTCGCCCCAAGCGCGTCCGATGCTTGGACCATTCCGAGGCGGCCCTGAAGCCTCTTCCGTCTAGCCGTTGGGTCCTTCTTGCCGCATCCCTCGCCTCGCACCCCGATTGCTATGCGGTGAGGCTCCTCGGCCGCCTTGGAACTATCTGTGTATCGGACGCGTCGCGGGATAAGGGGTTGTCACTGGTAGTCGCCCCAAGCGCGTCCGATGCTTGGACCATTCCGAGGCGGCCCTGAAGCCTCTTCCGTCTAGCCGTTGGGTCCTTCTCGCCGCATCCCTCGCCTCGCACCCCGATTGCTATGCGGTGAGGCTCCTCGGCCGCCTTGGAACTATCTGTGTATCGGACGCATCGCGGGATAAGGGGTTGTCACTGGTAGTCGCCCCAAGCGCGTCCGATGCTTGGACCATTCCGAGGCGGCCCTGAAGCCTCTTCCGTCTAGCCGTTGGGTCCTTCTCGCCGCATCCCTCGCCTCGCACCCCGATTGCTATGCGGTGAGGCTCCTCGGCCGCCTTGGAACTATCTGTGTATCGGACGCGTCGCGGGATAAGGGGTTGTCACTGGTAGTCGCCCCAAGCGCGTCCGATGCTTGGACCATTCCGAGGCGGACCTGAAGCCTCTTCCGTCTAGCCGTTGGGTCCTTCTCGCCGCATCCCTCGCCTCGCACCCCGATTGCTATGCGGTGAGGCTCCTCGGCCGCCTTGGAACTATCTGTGTATCGGACGCGTCGCGGGATAAGGGGTTGTCACTGGTAGTCGCCCCAAGCGCGTCCGATGCTTGGACCATTCCGAGGCGGCCCTGAAGCCTCTTCCGTCTAGCCGTTGGGTCCTTCTCGCCGCATCCCTCGCCTCGCACCCCGATTGCTATGCGGTGAGGCTCCTCGGCCGCCTTGGAACTATCTGTGTATCGGACGCGTCGCGGGATAAGGGGTTGTCACTGGTAGTCGCCCCAAGCGCGTCCGATGCTTGGACCATTCCGAGGCGGACCTGAAGCCTCTTCCCTCTAGCCGTTGGGGCTTTCTCGCCGCATCCCTCGCCTCGCACCCCGATTGCTATTCGGTGAGGCTCCTCGGCCGCCTTGGAACTATCTGTGTATCGGACGCATCGCGGGATAAGGGGTTGGCAGTGGTAGTCGCCCCAAGCGCGTCCGATGCTTGGACCATTCCGAGGCGGCCCTGCAGCCTCTTCCGTCTAGCCGTTGGGGCCATCTCGCTGCATCCCCCACCTCGCACCACGATTGCTATGCGGTGAGGCTCCTTGGCCGCCTCGGAACTATCTGTGTATCGGACGCATCGCGGGATAAGGGGTTGTCACTGGTAGTCGCCCCAAGCGCGTCCGATGCTTGGACTATTCCGAGGCGGCCCTGCAGCCTCTTCCGTCTAGCCGTTGGGGCCATCTCGCCGCATCCCCCAGCTCCTCGGCCGCCTCGGAACTATCTGTGTATCGGACGCATCGCGGGATAAGGGGTTGGCAGTGGTAGTCGCCCCAAGCGCGTTCGATGCTTGGACTATTCCGAGGCGGCCCCGCAGCCTCTTCCGTCTACCCTTTGGGGCCATCTCGCCGCATCCCTCGCCTCGCACCCCGATTGCTATGCGGTGAGGCTCCTCGGCCGCCTGGGAACTATCTTCGTATCGGATGCATCGCGGGATAAGGGGTTGTCACTGGTAGTCGCCCCAAGCGCGTCCGATGCTTGGACTATTCCGAGGCGGCCCTGTGGCCTCTTCCGTCTAGCCGTTGGGGCCATCTCGCCGCATCCCTCACCTCGCACCCCCATTGCTATGCGGTGAGGCTCCTCGGCCGCCTTGGAACTGTCTTCGTATCGGAAGCATCGCGGGATAAGGGGTTGTCACTGGTAGTCGCCCCAAGCGCGTCCGATGCTTGGACTATTCCGAGGCGGCCCTGCAGCCTCTTCCGTCTAGCCGTTGGGGCCATCTCGCCGCATCCCCCACCTCGCACCCGGATTGCTATGCGGTGAGGCTCCTCGGCCGCCTTGGAACTATCTTCGTATCGGACGCATCGCGGGATAAGGGGTTGTCACTGGTAGTCGCCCCAAGCGCGTCCGATGCTTGGACTATTCCGACGCGGCCCTGTGGCCTCTTCCGTCTAGCCGTTGGGGCCATCTCGCCGCATCCCCCACCTCGCACCCCGATTGCTATGCGGTGAGGCTCCTCGGCCGCCTTGGAACCATCTTCGTATCGGACGCATCGCGGGATGAGGGGTTGTCACTGGTAGTCGCCCCAAGCGCGTCCGATGCTTGGACCATTCCGAGGCGGCCCTGAAGCCTCTTCCGTCTAGCCGTTGGGGCCTTCCCGCCCCATCCCTCGCCTCGCACCCCCGATTGCTATGCGGTGAGGCTCCTCGGCCGCCTTGGAACCATCTGTGTATCGGACGCATCGCGGGATAAGGGGTTGGCACTGGTAGTCGCCCCAAGCGCGTCTGATGCTTGGAGCATTCCGAGGTGGCCCTGAAGCCTCTTCCGTCTAGCCGTTGGGGCCTTCCCGCCCCATCCCTCGCCTCGCACCCCGATTGATATGCGGTGAGGCTCCTCGGCCGCCTTGGAACTATCTGTGTATCGGACGCATCGCGGGATAAGGGGTTGGCACTGGTAGTCGTCCCAATCGCGTCCGATGCTTGGACCATTCCGAGGCGGCCCTGCAGCCTCTTCCGTTTAGCCGTCGGGGCCTTCCCGCCGCATCCCTCGCCTCGCATCCCGATTCCTATGCGGTGAGTCTTCTCGGCCGCCGCGGAACTATACCTGTTATTGCTACTGCATCCTTCGGCTGGTAACCTCCTCTGCCGCCTTGGAACGTTCTCTTTGTCGGACGCGTCGCGGGATAAGGGGTTGGCACTGGTAGTCGCCCCAAGCGCGCCCGATGCATAGACCGCTCCGAGTTGACCTTGCTTTCAGCCTCTCACATGCATAGACCTCTCTGAGTCGACCCTGCAGCCTCTCACGTTTAGCCTTTGGAATCTCGCCTCACAACATGATTGCTATCCTTGATGCATCCCTTGCCTCGAGCCCTGATTGCTTTCTTGGCTGCATCCCTCCTCTCCTCACAGCCCGGTTGTCATCACTGCTTCATCCGTCGCTTCATGCATTCTGGCTGCTGGGCCCTTCCCACCGCACACCTCGATTGCTATCTCTTCTGCATCACACACCCCGATTGCTATCTCTGCTACATCCCTCGGCTCTCACTTCTGCATCCTTCGCCTCCCACCTCGATTGCTATCAATGCTGCATCCGTAACCTCACACCCCGATTGCTATGCGGGGAGGCTCCTTGGCCGCCTTGGAAATTTCTGTGTGTCGGACGCACCGCGGGATAAGGGGTTGGCACTGGTAGTCGCCCCAAGTGCGCCCGATTCTTAGACCGCTTCGAGGTGACCTCGTAGCCTCTTTCGTCCAGGCTTCCTGCCTTCAACGCCCTTTTTACACCTCGATTGCTATGCGCGGGCTCGTTGGCGTCTATCACCTCTCTGCGAAGAGTGGCACGATGATTGTTGGGGTAAATCGTAGCAGTCCGATCTCTGGCCTTGGGCCATTGTGAGGGCTGATCGATTTCCTGTGCGCATCTCGTGTTCGCCCAGTAACAGACTCGACGACTTGTAATCGGTCTTGTTCCCGATTGTTCCTGGAGGTAGTCTTCGGAACTCTTGGATTTGACCTGTCACTCGAACTGTCCTCTTCCGAGGATGCTTGTGTGTGTGTGCTTGTGCCATTTCCTTGGCGGTATTAACGAGATATTAAAGAGCGGAGTGAGCGCCTCGCCCAGCTATGTTTGGGGCTCTCACTCCCTTACCCGGTGTGCGACCGCTTTGCACGTAGGTTGCGGAGCATCGCGACTCTTTCGATGTTTGGCGGTTGTCTTCCGGTGATGCGTTGGTCCCGAAGTGCACGTTACTAGCATTTCTGCCATTGTTCTCGATCTTTGGCACGTTCCTTCGTTGCAATTGGATATATATCTCCGTTTATACGCGCAGGCTTCTCCCGCCTATTCAGCGCTGTCCCACTCTCAGCACTCTCGTGGTCTCCTTGGCTTCTCTCTCCCGTGAGCGAGCTCTCTTCTCGAGTCTTTTCCATGTCCCATGGAGGTTGCCTTGCGAAATTCGGGCACACAAACGTGACCGGATAAGAGCGGAATTGCCTATGAGGAGAAGCTCACCTTAGGGAGCAGCAATGCCGAG
>NW_026729368.1:0-5000 GCF_030272615.1 Cryptomeria japonica | reverse complement strand
GTGCGCACCTTGCGTGCACCTTCGCCAGGGTGGGCGCCTTGGTGCGCACACCTTGGCTGGGCTGCGCACCCGGGCGCGCACACCTTGGCACCCGCGTTTCCTTCATTTTAAATTTTTTTTTTTTACAATCTCTCAAGTGGGAAATTCTATAATCTCAACTTTTTTTGCCTTTTCAGGAAACTTTTGAATGGAGCGCATCATTGGTGCGCTCCGAAGTGTGCTCCAAGGTGCGCACCTCTGGTGTGCTCCAAAGCTCTCTCTAGCTGCGTGCACCTGCCCCGGCCGCGCACCCGGCCCCGCCCAGCTTCGCTCACCTGTCCCGGGCGTCTGGTGCGGAACCTTAGAGTAAGAAACATCACCGTGCACCTTGGCCAACGTGCGCGACTCGACCGAGCGCGCACTGGCCGAGGTGCACACCGATTTCACCTGGGTGCGCGCGCAGCACCTCGGGCGCACCGGGGTGCGCGCACAACGCCCGGGTTGCACCGTGGCCTGTGTGCTCGGGGCGCCTCGGGTGCGCGCTCGGTGTCGCCCCCCGCGCGCGCGGTAGTGCGGGCAGCGCACCCCGGCCCGGCCCGGCCCCGACGAGAACGCAAACGGGCAAAAGGTTTATTCAAATAGCATTGCGACGCCCGGCGAAAAACTAAAAAAGGGTGCAACACCGGGACTTCCCGGGAGGTCACCCATCCCAGTACTACTCCGGCCCAAGCGCGCTTAACTGCGGAGTTCTGATGGGATCCGGTGCACTAACGCTGGTATGATCGCACCCGTTATGAGCTTGTCGCAGTGTGTACTTAGCAAACCGCGACCCACGTGCGAATCCACCCCGGCCACCCACCCCCGTCGAGGTGCACACCCTCCCTCGCGAAGTGCGCCCCGTTCGCCAAGTGTGAGCCCTGCCCGGGTGCGCGCACCTTGCTAGGGCGTCGGGTGTGCACCCGGCCCGGCCTACGTGCGTGCACCTGGACGGGGCGTCGTGTGCGTGCAGTGTCCCGTCTGCAACGCGGTGCCCACACACCACCTCGGGCGCAACGACCTGCGCTCACATGTGGGCCGAGTGCACCTTGGTGCATGTTCGGGGCGCCTCGGGTGCACGCTCGATCTTGCCCCGGTGCACCAAGGCGCTCGGTTTGCCCCGGGTGCGCACTTGGTGCAAGGTGGGCACCCAAAATAGGGATCAAGCACCAAAACACAAGTTTCGGGATGCAAAATGGGACCCAAGGACCACAAATGCGTTCCAAGACCCATGATGGGTCCACGAGAACAAAAATGTGTTCCGAGACTTAATAAACAAATATTGGGTTTTAGGAGAAGAAACATGCTCTGATGCCCAAAACGAGAATCGACCCCGAAAAGGCCACAGGCCAAAAGTGGGATGCGAGACAAAAAAAAATGGGACCCGAGGACCAAAATTGGGTTCCCAGGTCGAAGACAGGGCAACCGGACAAGAAACGACCTCTAAGGCTCGAAATGAGTCCCGACGACTAAAACTTGACAAGAAGCACCCATCAGGCACCCAACTCGACACCCATGGGATGCCGACCCACCCGGGCTTCCACCTAGCACACCTTGGCACCCACCCACCCTCGCACCCAACCTCGCACCCAACTTAGCACCTTTGAACCCACATTGGCACTCACCCTGACCCTGGCACCTTGGAACCCACATTGGCACTCACCTTGACCCTGGCACCCACCTTTGCACTCACCTTGGGACCCACCCTGGCTCCCACCTCGGCACCCACCCAGACACCCACCTTGGTTCCTTGGCACCCACCTTGGATCCTTGGCACCCACCCCGACACCCACCTTGGCACGCAACTTGGCTACTTGCCACCCACCTTGGCTCCTTGACGCCCACCCCGACAACCACCCCGTGACCTACCCTGGCTAGGGTTGGTGCACACCCACCCTGGTGCCCACCTTGGCACCCACCCCATGACCCACCTTGGCACGCACCTTAGTACCCACCCCGTTACCCACCCTAGGACCCACCCCGTGACCCACCTTGGCCAGGGTGGGTGCCTTGGTGCGCACAACTTGCCTGGGCTGCACACCAGGGCGGGCTCAAGATGGCACCCGCGTTCCGTTTTTTTCACTATCTTTCAAAACGGAAATTTTAAAATCTCGTTTTTTTTTTTTTTTTGCCTTTTCTGGAAATTAGTGAAGGCAGCGCATCAAAGGTGCGCAATGCTGGTGCGAACCCGGGAGCGCTCCGATGTGTGCTCCAAGGTGCGGCGTGCACGAAGTCCGAGCCCGGCTTGCCCCGGGTGCGCACCTCGCGTGCACCTTCGCCGGGGTGAGCACCTTGGCTGGGTTGCGCGCCCTGGTGCGCACCAAGGAGCGCTCTGAAGTGTGCTCCAAGGTGCGGCGTGCACGAAGTCGGAGCTCGGTTTGCCCCGGGTGTGCACCTCGGGTGCGCACCTCGCGTGCACCTTCGCTGCGGTGGGCACCTTGGCTGGGTTGCGCGCCTTGGTGGGCACCATGCAGTGCACGAAGTCGGAGCCCGGTTTGCCCCGGGCGCGCACCTCCGCCAGGGTGGGCACCTTGGTGCGCACAACTTGCCTGGGCTGCGCACCAGGAAGGGCTCAAGATGGCACCCGCGTTCCGTTTTTTTCACTATCTTTCAGAACGGAAATTTTAAAATATCGTTTTTTTTTGCCTTTTCTGGAAATTAGTGAAGGCAGCGCATCAAAGGTGCGCAACGCTGGTGCGAACCTGGGAGCGCTCCGATGTGTGCTCCAAGGTGCGGCGTGCACGAAGTCGGAGCCCGGTTTGCCCCGGGTGCGCCCTGGTGGGCACCATGGTGCGCACCAAGGAGCGCTCCGAAGTGTGCTCCAAGGTGCGGCCTGCACGAAGTCGGAGCCCGGTTTGCCCCGGGCGTGCACCGCGGGTGGGCACCTTGGTGCGCATGCCTTGCCTGGGCTGCGCACCAGGGCGGGCTCAAGATGGCACCCGCGTTCCGTTTTTTTCACTATCTTTCAAAACGGAAATTTTAAAATCTCATTTTTTTTTGCCTTTTCTGGAAATTAGTGAAGGCAGCGCATCAAAGGTGCGCACCTCGCTGCCCACCACGGTGCGCAACGCCGGTGGGCACCCGGGAGTGCTTCGAAGTGTGCTCCAAGGTGCTGCGTGCACGTTGTCGGAGCCCGGTTTGCCCCGGGTGCGCACCTCGCGTGCACCTTCGTCGGGGTGGGCACCTTGGCTGGGTTTGCCCCGGCTGCGCTCCGAAGCGGGGTTATTGGAGCGCCGCCTCTTTTTTTGTCGGAGCGTTTGGTGGGGTTTCTCGCATTGGCTCTTCCCAGGCCCGGTTGCCACCCTGGCGCGCACGAAGTCGGAAGTAGGGTTAATTGCCCGGGTGCGCACCTTTGCCAGGGTGGGCACCTTACCTGGGCTGTGCACCAGGGCGGGCTCAAGATGGCACCCGCGTTCCGTTTTTTTCACTATCTTTCAAAACGGAAATTTTAAAATCTCCTCTTTTTTTTGCCTTTTCTGGAAATTAGTGAAGGCAGCGCATCAAAGGTGCGCACCTCGCTGCCCACCTTGGTGTGCTCTGAGGTGCGCACCCGGGAGCGCTACGAAGTGTGCTCCAAGGTGCGGCGTGCACGTTGTCGGAGCCCGGTTTGCCCCGGGTGCGCACCTCGCCTGCACCTTGGCCGGGGTGGGCACCCTGGCTGGGTTTGCCCAGGGTGCGCTCCGAAGCGGGGTTACTGGAGCGCCCCCTCTTTTTTTGTCAGAGCGTTTGGTGGGGTTTCTCGCATTGGCTCTTCCCAGGCCCGGTTGTTGGGTGCGCTCCCACCCTGGCGCGCGCGAAGTTGGAAGTTGGGTTAATTGCCCGGGCGCGCACCTTCGCCAGGGTGGGCACCTTGGTGCGCACACCTTGGCTGGGCTGCGCACCAGGGCGGGCTCAAGATGGCACCAGCATTCCCTTTTTCTCACTATCTTTCAAAACGGAAATTTTAAAATCTCGTTTTCTTTTGCCTTTTATGGAAATTAGTGAAGGCATCGCATCAAAGGTGCGCACCTCGCTGCCCACCTTGGTGTGCTCCGAGGTGCCCACCACGGTGCGCTCCGAGGTGCCCACCACGGTGCGCAACGCCGGTGCGAACCCGGGAGCGCCCCGATGTGTGCTCCAAGGTGCGGCGTGCACGAAGCCGGACCCCGGTTTGCCCCGGGTGCGCACCTCGCGTGCACCTTGGTGCGCACACCTTGGCTGGGTTGCGCGGCCTGGTGGGCACCATGGTGCGCACCAAGGAGCGCTCCGAAGTGTGCTCCAAGGTGCGGCGTGCACGAAGTCCTAGCCCGGTTTGCCCCGGGTGCGCACCTTCGCCGCGGTGGGCACCATGGCGTGCACGAAGTCGGAGCCCGGTTTGCCCCGGGTGCGCACCTCGCGTGCACCTTCGCCGGGGTGGGCACCTCGGCTGGGTTGCGCGCCCTGGTGCGCACCAAGGAGCGCTCCGAAGTGTGCTCCAAGGTGCGGCGTGCACGAAGTCGGAGCCCGGTTTGCCCCGGGTGCGCACCTTCGCCGCGGTGGGCACCCTGGTGCGCACCATGGCGTGCACGAAGTCGGAGCCCGGTTTGCCCCGGGTGCGCACCTCGCGTGCACCTTCGGCGGGGTTGCGCGCCCTGGTGCGCACCAAGGAGCGCTCCGAAGTGTGCTCCAAGGTGCGGCGTGCACGAAGTCGGAGCCCGGTTTGCCCCGGGTGCGCACCTCGCGTGCACCTTCGGCGGGGTTGCGCGCCCTGGTGGGCACCATGGTGCGCACCAAGGAGCGCTCCGAAGTGTGCTCCAAGGTGCGGCGTGCACGAAGTCGGAGCCCGGTTTGCCCCGGGTGCGCACCTCGCGTGCACCTTCGCCGCGGTGGGCACCATGGCGTGCACGAAGTCGGAGCCCGGTTTGCCCCGGGTGCGCACCTCGCGTGCACCTTCGCCGGGGTGGGCACCTCGGCTGGGTTGCGCGCCCTGGTGCGCACCAAGGAGCGCTCCGAAGTGTGCTCCAAGG